>NC_062525.1:18576777-18784277 GCF_022655615.1 Tachysurus fulvidraco | reverse complement strand
CACACACACACACACACACAGTATGGACAATTTAAAGATGCCCAATCAGCCTACAACGCATGCCTTTGTGCAGGTGGAGGAAAACCCCAAAGCAGACTGAGAACATACAAACTCTGTACGGGAATCAAACCACAAACCGGAGGTGCGAGGAAAACATAGTAACCAAAACAGTGTCAATAAATAAATAAAAGAACAAATAAACATGTCAGTAAGCATGTAAATAGCCACTGGGTACTAGTAGATGCATGGCTGTCGTCCAGATTAAATGACAATTTGGGCTGTGGACGTTTGTGCACAGAAACAGATTAAACCCCCGGTCCAGATGAGAGTCGGATGGAGCTGGTGTTTACTCACTGAGAGAATTGTTTCTATAATGAAATCACATGTAATGTAATTACTGCGCGGCAGGTGCACTATCTTTAATGAGCTCATAACAAGGCAGAGAAACATCTGAGCTAAAGCTTTTACTGTTACATTACAACACTAAAATTACAGCTTTGCGCAGTTTGGAGCAAGATTTTATTTATTTTTTCCTGAACGCGAAACTTTCTATATGAAACGTACAGCATCCTTCGTCAATAAGGAGCAGAAAGCTGGCAATGTGGTACAAAGCATCAAGTTCATCAGCTACTGTATAAATAACATATATCATGGAGCCCTTGGTCTGCTGGAGCTTCACACTCAACTGCATCTCTCCGACTTCGCCACATCGCAGCCGAGTGAAGCCCAGCAGCGCGTCTAACCACAGCGCCGCTTCAGCTACGGAATAAGCGCACAATGTGCTCACAGATCTCCGTTATACACGTGTCTACTTACCGCGTAAACATCCGCGATCAGAGCAGATAAAGCGATGCGGCTCGGATTAAAGCAGCAACTTTCCTTCGGCGCTTGAATGCATCCCATTCCGCTCCGCCATGTTCGCTCCGGCCGAGATTCTCTCTCTCTCTCTCTCTCTCTCTCTCTCTCAATCCCTGTCATACACACACACACACACACACACACACACACACACACACACACACACACACACACACACACACACACACACACACACTGGGGAGGGCTCAGCTCTCTGTAAAGCTCCAACTTCTAAACACACACCGCCACTTCCTCCTTTAGAGTCTTAGCTATGTATCTCGGCCATTAAAGTACATTGAATATGATGGAGTTGGTTATTGGGATGATTTCACGTGTCAGTTCTACAGTTACTGACTAGCTCATCTGTTGCTATGCACACTTTATCAACCACTCTACTTCCTCCATCAGTGGAAAATAACACCCACAAAGCCCCCAATGGTCAGACTCTATTTCCATGACACTAACACTGATTGAGTGTTGTGGCTCTTTGGGGTTTTTTTTTTGTTTTGTTTTTTTTTGTACTTACTGACCAATTAGAAACACCTACCCAGGTAGCACTGGGTCAGCGCCTCAGTCAGCATTGAGTCAGTGGTTCATCAACCTTTAAATTCATCTTATCAGAAGCCCAGGGGGGCACGGTTGCTTAGTGGTTAGCGGTTAGCATGTTCGCCTCACACCTCCAGGGTCGGGGTTCGATTCCCTGTGTGTGGAGTTTGCATGTTCTCCCCGTGCCTCCGGGGTTTCCTCCGGGTACTCCAGTTTCCTCCCCTGGGCCAAAGACATGCATTGTAGATTGATTGATTGACGCCTGAGATAGGCACAGGCTCCCTGTGACCCGAGGTGAATGAGAGTGGCATGGTAGGTTGATTGGCATCTCTGGAAAATTGTCCGTACTGTGTGATTGTGAGTGTGTGTGCCCTGTGATGGGTTGGCACTCCGTCCAGAGTGTATCCTGCCTTGATGCCCGATGACGCCTGAGATGGGGAGCACAGGCATCATCAGGCATCAAGGCAGGATACACCCTGGACGGAGTGCCAACCCATCACAGGGCACACACACTCACAATCACACAGTACGGACAATTTTCCAGAGATGCCAATCAACCTACCATGCATGTCTTTCAACTGGGGGGAGGAAACCCCCAAGGTACGGGGAGAACATGCAAACTCCACACACACAAGGTGGAGGTGGGAATCGAACCCCCAATCCTGGAGGTGTGAGGCAAACGTGCTAACCACTAAGCCACCGTGCCCCCCTTATGTGTATGTGTTAAAAAAAAAACCTGAAGAGAATTTTAGGTTGATGGTGTCCTATAAACCAGTGTTATTGTATTCACTGATAGAAACTTAAAAACACTTTTGTACTTTGCTTTGTATAAGGGCATCTGCCAAATGCTGTAAATGTAAATGTACTTTTTGTAAATGATAGGGTTTCAGGCATATATTTGAGCTGAAAAAGGTTGTAATCCAATTTACCGGATGGATTTAGAAACTGAAAATGCGGCAGGCAATAACTGATTTAAAAGATACATTTCAAATAAAGATTTTGAATAATAAAATATTATAGAATTTTGTTTTAAGCACTATTTTGTATAAACTCTAGAGACTGTGTGTAAAACTTCCAGGAGATATCTTAAAACATTTCTCAAATACTCAGAACAGCCTGTCAGTTTCCAATAATGTTGTTATGGCCATAGTCACTAAAATCACACTTTAAACGTTAAACCACTGGCAGGTGACATACAGTAAATAACACTCATTATAATGGCACATGTCAATAGATTGAACTATCCTAATGTTGTTATGTTGGAATGGACGTTTGTTATGTACTTTGATCAGGGCCAAATTGTGACGACAAGACAAGACTTCCCAGGATGCAGCAGAAAGTACCAACCAAAATTGGTCTAAGGAAGGACAATTGGAGAACCAGCAACAGGGTCATGGGTACTCAAAGGTCATTGATGCACATGTTAAGCCCATCTTGTCCAATCTCACATAAAAGCTACTCTAGAAAATGTTAATGCTGGCTTTGATGGAAAGGTATTAGAACACACAGTAGTACATCACAGCTTGGAGCACTTACAGTATGTCAACCCCTGAAACCACCTACAACTGGCACACGAGCATCAGAACTTGACCATGAGTAATGGAAGAAGGGTGCTTTGTTGGATGAATCACATTTTCTTTTACATCATGTGGACATCAGGGTACAATGGCAAAGAAATGCTACTAGGATGTTACTCTGACACGTACCACATACTGTACCTTAACATTTTTGCCGACCAAGTACAGTCATTCATGGCAACAGCATTCCCTATAGTCTGTGTCCTCTTTCAGAAGGATGATGCGCTGTACGGGTTTGGTTTGAGGAACATGACAAAGAGCTCAAGATGTTGACTTTGCCTCCCAATTCCCCAGACCGCAATCCGGGCAAATATCTGTGGGATGTGCTAGAAAATATGTCCAATGAGGTGGCACTTTCACACAGCAGGTATTGCCAGTGAGTTCCAGGATACTGTTTCTAAACATTTTTTATTTTTTCAAATTATTTTTTTTTAATTAATCCAAGCAGGAAGCACCGCAAAAATGGCACAAGAAGAAATTTTATTTTGGTACCTTTCACACATAAAATATCTTCTTTTACAGATCTAGCAGAAATTTCACAGAAGACTGAATGATTTGTTCATCACATACAAACAAATGATTGTATGACATGCAATTGACATCATCACCCCATTTCCTCATCATGTGGAATGAAGCTAACGGTCTTTTATTTTTTAAGGCCTAGTGCTGGTCGGCACTCTCCTGAAGGCCAGATCACAAAAACATGGCTTAAACTGATCAGAGTAGGCATCACCATTAAACTGAGGACAAACATACACAGTTCTTTTAGTTAAAAACCCATCTGTCTGTTTCACAGGCCTTCAGAGACAAAAATCTTGATATTTTCACAAGGTATGATTAATTTTGCAGTGTGATCAAAATCATTTGTAATGCAAAAATCTGTAAAATAAGCATACCTTATTATATTATGTATATTAAGGCAGATTGAACGGATAGCATTTTTATGTTACCGGGATTATGCTGCATCTCTCGCTAAATTACAGGTTAAGAACAAAATATCTATGGAAAGAATGTTATATGTTTAAAATGTACTTATAGGCAAATCTCATCTTTATGGACGTACAATAAGAAAACACAACACTGGCTTCACATTTAATCATTTGTAAGAAATACTACACCTTCTTGTCTGACATTTTTCCTAATGGAAATATTTACAGAGAACCTTAATAATTCACCAAACATTAATTAGCATTCAAAGAAAAGCTTGTGTATCTAAAACAACATCACTCGACTCCTTATTTACAGTCAATACGCAGCCAATTATAAGTAGTAATATTTTACAAAGCCCTTACTACTTGTTTCCTTCCAATTTATGTAAATTAAAAAAAAAAGTGCCATATATGTCACTGCAACATCATTTAGTAAGATCCTGTGCCTTAATTTCATATTGTATTCACAGATATTTGTCTAAGCATAAAAGCAAAGGACACACTCTATAAGACTAATACGTTATATGACCTACAGTATAGCTGAAATCCAAACCTGTAGTGTAGTAAACACAATACTGCCACCCACTGGATGGATACAGTAATGCAAACTCCATACAGCCAAACAGTAATATCATGGCATGTGGACAAGGTAAAACGATTATCCCTAAAACCAGACAAATGAACCCAATTTCTTCACAATTAGCTCATTAACGCTTACAGGTTGAAGGCCAAAGTGAAACTGGGAAATCGTGTGACAAAAAAAACCTACATTTTCTGCTCTAATGTAATGCCATTTGGAATGTCATCGTTCTGTCACAAACAAAAGTATACTGTAGTGTATATACCATGTAAATAAAGTATGGCTATTCCCTATTAGAGTTAAACTACATATTCTACTGTCTAAAAAAACAGACAAGTCTAAAAGAAAGCAATATATTTACATGTATTTTATGCTGAATTGTTTCTTGGAACATTTAGGAATAAAAAAAAAACGTGTCAATCCCAGATTATGAATTGTTTTCATAATGAATTACTTCATTTCAACACTATTTGACCTTAAATGGATGTTTAATGATTGTTTCTGAGGCATTTGTGATGGCATAATGGCTTTATCTAATATTCCTTTTTATGAAAACAACCTACAGGTTTTTAACAACCAGTCAAGTGAATAAAACATGGGGTTATGTCATGACACTGATTGTAAGCTTAATGATTATTAAAGATTTAATGAATAATTCATTCTTAATGAGCTGTAAATCGAAGTTTTCGAATGGACTAACAGTAATCAGTAGACGAAGGCTTAAGAAAGAGATTTGCTTTTGTCAGTAGAGGAGCGACATATCCGCAGAAAGAAATTAACCAGCTCACAGCAAGCTGTGGCACATTATCTACCATGCAGAGGAACTGGCGGCTGCACTGAATGGCTTTTGAATATAATATACACATTAACATGCACTGCAGCCTCCGGACAGCACAACAACACAGAAATAAAGAACACTTAACTGCCTTCAAATATCACATCACGTCACTCAATATGACCTTGGATTTCCAGAGTATTAAACCTAAAGTCTAAATGTTAAGGACAAAGTTCTCTAAATGCTAAAGAATCAATGCCAGGTAAGACGAGATAAGACTGGGTAAAAGACAGTAGGATCCAGGGCTGTTGCAGAGTGCAGTGTTGAGCAATACATGGTGCCTGATGCTGACTGGCTCTTCCTTCCTGTGACTAGAGTCTGGTGATCATTGTCAGGTTGTAGTTCAGTGTTGGGGAGGAGCCTTGCTGTGTGTCACCTGCTCTATCCAGGGGAGATAGCGGCTGACTCGTGCATACACGCCTGGGTAGGAAGGGTCACCGCAGCCGTGACCCCATGAGATGACACCTGTGAGTACCCAGCGGCCTGCCTCGCCCTGGCACACCAGAGGCCCACCGCTGTCCCCTTGACAACTGTCAGCATGTTGGTGTGGGTCAGGGGTCATGCTGCCAGCACAGAGCATGCTATGACTGGAGAAGCGCTCACCATATCGTTTCCTACAATGCCATGATGGGAGGAGAGGAACCCAGGCCTGGAGCAGCCTATGAGGGCGATTAGTGTCTGAGAGAAAAAAGAGAAGTAATACTGTGAAAACTGTGAAAGTTGGAATTTGCGATGCTATCAACTTCTTCTATGCTTCTATGCTTTGCAATGTATCTTTACCTTACATTTGAACATTTCTACTCATTTACCTGATGCTCATTTATCCAAAGCACCTTATAATTATTAGTTGATGGTTAACAGGCTTTCTCAAGGACCCAAACTAAATTAGTCCATTTGTAATAATCACGATTTATAAATCAGACACGTTATGTGATCTCATATTTTTTAACCGTCGTCCAAAGTTTGGGTCCCAGCTCAACTCTGTCTCTTTTCCCTTAAGGAATAAATCACAAGGCATACATAGTTTTAGCAAAAGGGAAAAGGAAAGGCAATTTGCCTCCTACCCATCATAGGGTTAAAAAATTACAAACTGATTCTTTAATATATGCAAAGGCATTGTGAAGCATATCTTACCTGACATACCCCAGCCAGTGATAACACATGAAGCAGGTCTCTTGCCCCACTTGCTGCCAGGTGCAGGCAGACAAGCTGCGTTAGTGTGAGGGTTGAAGGACACACACTTCCCCTCAGCTCCCTTTAGCCGGATCAGAGCAACATCGTGCTCCCAGCTCTCACTGCTGTACTTCCTGTGGACCTCCACATGATCTGGAGTGAGCACACGCTCAAAGTCATCTTGCTCTTCTGTGTGATAGTCACCCAGCTTTACCACATACCGAGACGCATCAGTGCCAAACCTGCGAGAGAGAGAGAGAGAGAGAGAGAGAGAGAGAGAGAGAGAGAGAGAGAGAGAGAGAAAGAGAGAGACTCAAATGTGTCAAATGTGGTTAAAAGTGTCTCCAGTTTTGTTTGTCAAGTGTTTTACAGAATTATGCTAATATCCACCTATATGGTTACAGTACATTTACGGCATTTAGCAGACACCCTTATCCAGAGTGACTTACAACTGAGCATGTTAGGGTTAAGGGCCTTGCTCAGGGGCCCAGCAGTGGCAGCTTGGTGGACCTGGGGTTCAAACCCATGACCTTCCAATCAGTAGTCCAACACCTTAACCACTGAGCTACCATGTGTACTTGGCACTTGCTGAAATGTCAAAAATTTCCCAAAATGTTCATTATTATTATTATTATTATTATTATTATTATTATTATTATTATTATTATTATTATTATTATTATTATTATTATTATTATTATTATTATTATTATTATTATAAACCAGGAAAGTATATGAAATTTGCAGTCTCATTCACATTTTGTGTTACATGCAGGCCAGCTGAGACTGAAGCTCATGTCCAGCAGGTGTCAGTCTCACCGTTTGAAACAATGTGCTGCAGTGAGAATCCAGCAGGAGTTGATGAGAGTGGCCCCACACAAGGGCTGTGATCCTCTTGAGTGAGATTTGAGCCACAGCGATGCCTGCCATGGCCAGTCTCCCCTGACAGCATACCAACAAAAGAATAATAAAGCGTTAATAAAATAAACATCACTCAAACCACGTACACATTTCAGCAGCAACAAAAACTATGCAAATGTTCTCAATCACTTGAGAGACTTGTTCCCGCCGACTATCCTCTTGCTCCGTCTTTCAGCCCCTCCTCTCATGCCGCAGGTCTGGGTCCCGACTATAGCGATGTCTGCCTCTGGCTCTGGAACATAACCACACAGTACACCTGCATCCTGGCCATGCTTACACACATGGCTGTCTGGCCCTTTAGCAGGACACTCTCCCAGGAAAGACTCTTTGCCTGTGCACCTCACGTCGGCCAAATGGATCTGGCCCTTTCCGGAGCCAAAGTAGCCCATAGGCCGTGCCTTAGACACTCCACTGCACCAGAAGAAGATAAGACTGAATAAGTTGAATTCATGAATAAGTTATAGCCTATGTACTGACAATACCAAGCCCTTGAAAACAATGAACCTAATAAGTTTTATTCCTCTTATAATCTTATCATGAAAAGGTCATTCTTACGTGAAGCCAAGCTGTCTACAAACAACATCAGCATTGACATCGTTCCATCCATGATCGCAGACACCGCCCCACTCTCCATTCAGGAATATCTCCACTCTGCCCTCCTTCCTGCCCTCACCGCCTGCCAGCCGCACCAGAGGACCTGAGAGCACCACAACTCAGTCAGGAGTCACACTGAAGAAAACATCTCTTACTGTATATCAACCACTTTATTTTCTCCTTGAGAGCACAGTACTTCCATAAGACTTGGTGCGATACAGTACGAAGCAAAAAAAAAAAAAAGATCAAATCATGAACTAGAAAAAAGTTTCGAAATGTTGAGAGTGCCTCCAGGCGGTTTCTTTCCAGACGCAGCTTATATTTTCACACATATTATTATACAACTTAAAACTATGCTTGTCGTTATACAACAGTAAATCTGATGAAAAAGAAATAAATTAAAGAGGTGATGCTTAGATGAAAAAAGAAAACTTCCCAAGGATCTGATAAAAGACTCAGGTTGAGGGATTGTAAATGCTGTAAATGACAACACTGTGACAGTGAAATGTCAACCAGATGGCTGTGATCCTCAAGGACTACAAACAGCTTTATTGAAATTCAAATAGAAATCTTTACTGACAGCAGTACGTGCAATACAGGAAGGTATTTATTCTGCCCTTTGGGCTAAAGTCAACAAGTGACATTTAGATCCATACTGAATTTTAATGTTGGACAGAAAGTTGCAAATACTGATGTCTATCAGCAAAATCCCAAACACACACACACACACACACACACACACACACACACACACACACACACACACACACACACACACACACACACACGCGCACATGCACGCACATGCACGCACGCAGATAAAAAGAATGTTTAGCCTACACAGTGCATGACTGATTAATATGAGTAACCCGACCTGTTGTTTCTGGGGCAAGTGGAACGTCATTAGTCTCTGCTCTATGACACCGTATGCCCACGTCCTCGCTGTGAGAGCAGTCATGCCGACCCCACACGCTGTGTTTGCACTCGAGCAGTGAGGACTCAGTTCCCTCACACTGCACATCATCCATCAGTATCAGGCCTGTTCCCTCACCAAACACCCCAGCAGGAGCCACCTCTGCACTTCCCCTACACACACACACACACACACACACACACACACACACACACACACACACACACACACACACACACACACACACACACACACACATATAGCTTTTACATTAATGAACCAGACTTCATTGTGTTTTCTGTGTCAAATAAACCCTTAACTGTCAGCATTTGTTCATTTTCCTAATGCTAACTGGCCCCTAATGGCTTTCATGCATTATTAACAACGCAAGCATTAAGCAGGCAAAGTCTTGACAGCGATCTTGCAAATCTCACAAAATATTTCTTCTCTAGAAATAATTTATTTTGTTAAAGATTTTTTTTTTTTTAATTTTACTTCATCGGATACACCAACAACGATACAGCATACTTTACCAACAAAGGGTTATTATAGTACGTAATATATTTTATCCATGCGTTGTACTATAAGTCCTGGCAAAAGATATCCACGTAAATAACTTTACATGTTTTATATTTGTTTTAGTACACCAGCCATATGAGTATTAAAATAAATACACTTGATAATACATTATGAGCTCATAATGTATTATCAACTTGGAGATCACAAAAAAGCCTATAAAAGCCACACAGAGGCTACTAATCTGGATCTGTGATGGTGCATAATTTGACTGAATTCAAGATTTTCTAAAGATAAGCCGAACCCCGCTGATCCGCTTTAGAACTGAAATGTCTCATTGCTTGAGAATCTGTGAGATAATTGATCTCTGAGCATAGTGTGTAGATGATTAAACCCCAAACCTAATAAATCGTTTATCATGGATCTAATATAAAAAATATGCTACTGTATATACGCCATCCAATGTAAGTAATACTGTAAGTATATTTAAGACATTTCTCCAACTCTACCACTCTCCAATTTGTAAAGTACTTGACTGAAGACTTGTGATACAATGTACTAAGCGTGCTGATGTGAACAGATCATTGCTGAAACCATCCATAGTTATAATGCGAGCATTGAAATGTACAGTATGAGTACCTGAATCCTAGCTGTCTGCACACCACCTGTGCATGATGCTCAGTCCAGTTGTCATCACAGACTGTGCCCCAGTCTCCAGAGTGATACACCTCCAGACGGCCCTCCCACGGGTTATCTCCATCTACCAATCTCACCACTCCGTCTGTAAAAACCAACCCAGCAGACTTCCAACTTCGGTCCTGTTTTATTTGCTCTTTTTACATTCAATCTTCTTAGTCACTTGCTATAACATGCCTTTTTTTGTCCAAATTAGATTAGATTACATGAGATTAGATTAGATTAGATTCAACTTTATTGTCATTGTGCAAGGTACATGTACAGAGTTAGCATCTAACCAGAAGTGCATAGATGGCTTATTTACAAGTGGCAGTGTAATAAATAAGGGTATGAGGTTATACTGTACAGCAGGTGTAGTAATGTGTTCATATAACTGAATAAGGGTAAATATACAGTAGTGTGGTTTTTATATAAGTATGATACAGTATGAAGTGGTATGACAGATATAGCTGTACAAAAGGAATGTCATTATGAATATATTCATTCATTCATTCATTCATTCATTCATTCATTCATTTTCTACCGCTTATCCGAACTACCTTGGGTCACGAGGAGCCTGTGACTATCTCAGGCGTCATCGGGCATCAAGGCAGGATACACCCTGGACGGAGTGCCAACCCATCGCAGGGCACACACACACACACTCTCATTCACTCATGCATTCACACACTACGGACAATTTTCCAGAGATGCCAATCAACCTACCATGCATGTCTTTGGACCGGGGGAGGAAACCGGAGTACCCGGAGAAAACCCTGAGGCACGGGGAGAACATGCAAACTCCACACACACAAGGTGGTGGCGGGAATCGAACCCCCAACGCCGGAGGTGTGAGGCAAACATTATATATGGATGGACATACAGAAGTGTATTGAAAATAGTTTTTGGGTGGTGCAAGGATGCATGATTTTAAAGTGGTGCAAAATAGTGCAAAACATGGAAGAAAAGTGACAGTGCAGTGGTGATTGTTAACACCATATCAGCTGTTCAGTGCAGAAACAGCCACGGGAAAAAATCTATTTTTCAGTCTATTTGTTCTGGCTCTGAGACAACGGTAGCGTCTTGCCGATGGGAGAAGTGTAAACAGTCTGTGGTTGGGGTGAGAGGGATATTTGATGATGCCCCTCGCCCTTTGCAAACAGCAAATGAATGCAAAAAATGCTGTGATTACATAAAGAAAAACGAATAATATAGATAACTGACATCATTTTGCCAGATATCACTATACCACTCTGTTTCCAAGCTGTTTAGATGAAAATAGGACATATGTTACTTAAGGGTGTAGTTAGAGCTATATGATATCTACAGATCCCTTCATTTATTAAAAAAAAAAAAAAAAAAAAGTAGATTGTCAGAGTGACATAATGGAGATGATGTGACAAAGCTTAAACTTTCTAAAGAAGCTCTGGGGTGAATGTACAGTGTAATACTGTACCATAGTGAATGTGAAAATGATTGAACTGACTAGGGCATCATTCTGATTTGTGTAATTGTTATGGCAGTGCCATGATGGTCTAAAGAGAGTTACATATATTTCATCTCTCATTTAAGTAAAGTACATTAAGATTTTCTAGATTTTTAAAAAAAATCAGATAATAAATATAAACTAGAATGTACATTTCCTGAAGAAAATGTGAATGGTGCTGCTTGCACGTGGCAAATCTCGGCACTCGGTTGCTAGGGTAAAATTTTAGGAATTTCCTATTCAAGTCTATGGGACTTTTTTTGGCCACTTTTTCATCCGCCGGGTGAACATCGTTGGTCGGATCGCTTCTAAAAGTCATTGCACACCTCTCCTTAATGAGCCGGTCGATTTGTCACCTCATTCATGGGTCTAGAACAAAAGCTGCGGGGCAAGTTACTGTATGTGCCGAAGTTTTGTCCGGAAAAAGAATATCTCAGTATGCAAGATAACAAGAATGTTGCTTTGCAAGCACCATTAATAATATATGCAAACATTTTCTTTAAATGCTAAACTGATGTGAAATCGTGTTAATTTTGGTTTACTTTTTAATAAACACGTGAAGCTATTTGTTAGTATCAACCCCAAATGTAAACACCCTTTGTTGTTTTTTTGTGCCTTTATTGATAATTATAAATGTATGAAATGTTAATTATGATAAAGTGTACATAGCTACAGATGAGCTACAGTCAGTCTATATCTACAAACACATGGTTATGTGAATGTAATAAATCAAGAAGTCTATCATAGTCAATATATGTGACAGTACAAGACAGTCTAGCTGCGCTAAAGAGTGAATAAGAGAGAGAAAGTGTATGTCTGCACCTGTGTTTGTGTGTGTTTGTGTGTGTGTCCTGACCAGTATATGGGTTGCATGACACGCCAGCATCCTCCATGTGGTCACAGTTGTGTTGTTCCCAGCCACTGTGAGGGCATTCATCCAGTGAGAGTTCATTTCCTGTGCACTGCACAGCATCTAGTTGGATTGGTCCTCTGCCCTGTCCGAAATGAGCCCATGACCAGGCCTTTGGAATGCCCCTGACCAAGAAATACGACCACATAAGTTTATACAGATGTTATTCAGGGTTCACGTTCTTAATATTAAAACAAATTAGACATTAGGTATGAAGGCATATGTATTAGGTATACTTTTTATAAATAATATATTTAGGCCTATCAAGTTTTGAAGACAGGCAAGCGTGACATTTCCAACCCCCAAAGGTATTTGTTTAATTTCCATGTATTAATTTGTGTGTGTGTGTGTGTGTGTGTGTGTGTGTGTGTGTGTGTGTGTGTGTGTGTGTGTGAGAGAGAGAGAGAGAGAGAGAGAGAGAGAGAGAGAGAGAGAGAGAGAGAGAAATTATGACTGGTGTTGTTTATTGTGTTTGGACTCCTTTATCATTTGTAATGTTGCTCCCATTTAAAACAGTTCGACACAAGCCCAGACATTTTTAGGGTCATGATTGAGGACAATGTCCCATCCAGAGACAAACTGTTTCGTGTCGAGGTTTTGTTTAAACCGACCATCGAAAATACCCTCGCTAATGTTTTTTTTTTTTAAATTGGTTGTTGCGTTCAATCTTACCGAGATAGTGCTATTTTCTGATTGGCTATTGTGTAGCCTCCTTTTTTGATTGGCTGATAAGTGTCAGGCTCGACTAAGAACTCCAGGGGAGACGCGCTTGATTCCTGCCCGTTTCCATAGAGACAGCGGTGCGGACTGATACATTTTGGGCGCTACGGCTTATTAAATATATGATAAATAGTCAAAAAGTTTTCTGCGAAAATACAATGTGTGGTGGGAGATCGTGAGAAAAGACCCAAATGCGTGACTGTCACTCTCAATGCGTGACACTTGACAGCCCTGTTTATTGTTAAAGTGGCATTAACTAACATCATTTAGAACACTGATTCTTTCTACTACTACAACAAAGACAAGGCTCTATATCTGTGTGGTATTTTTAACAGTAAAAATACCACAGCATGATATCAATTATTTAGTCACACCATGCTTTCCTGCTACACACACACACACACACACACACACACACACATACATACAAATAAGAGAAAGCACTTGCAGGGAAAAGTCCTTCTGAGTGGTGAAGTTGTGAAGGTCATGTGCAGTGTTTTAGAGGAGGATTTTTAAGACTCAGTTAAAGAACCACAGATTGTTGCTGTTCTCACAGGACCTGAAACATAATGGGTAATGTACTGTATCAAATGTGAATGCCTAAACTCACACGAGCCCAAGCTGTCTGCATACAACTTCAGCATCCATGTCGTCCCACTGGTCGTCACATATGGTTCCCCAGAGGCCATTGTGATAGATCTCCACCCTCCCCTCAAAATCCTCCTCCCCTCCCACCAGTCTGAGAGGGGGGCCAGTGCCTGGTTAAAAAAATAATACAAATAACATCGGCTCTCAACACACACGGTGATATAAGACACGAGCATACATTTACAGACTGATTTCTATATATCTGTTTATAAGCCTGTCGTTTAAATCGGTGTTAAGATCTTCTATTTACTTCTGTACCTTGAAAACACTAAGTATAATAGTAGGAGCTAATCAAGTCTCTGTGTACTCACAGCAGGTAAACAGGTATCCATAAGCAAGAACCTGGCTTTCAAAACTCTGTATATCATCTTTCTATCTCTGTATTTCTCTCCCTCGTAGTTCATCGTCTGGCATATCTTGTGTCTCGTTCTTTTTTCATCTTGTCCGAATTTTTTTTTTTAACCTCGCTATTATATCTCTACTGTATAAATGATGATACTTAAGTACAAAGAACACTGCCTTATCAGCTGGAAAACTGCATAAAATACAAGAAGACATTCTTATTAATCCTCTCCTCCACCTACTCCGTGTTCTTCTTTCCGTTTTTCTCCCTCCTCCTTTCTAGATGCAAACACTTTCTGAACTCACTCAACACAAAGCTCTTCTTGTAAGCATGCGTGTGTAGGAGGCTGTTTTGTATTTGACACTCAAAAGGTCACAGCATCAAGAATCTCACTGGAAACCTCCTGACCTTCAGGTGGTGCACACAACACCCCAGCTTCGTTGCCATGGTTACAGTCGTTGGTTACAAATTTCCTGCTTCGGCACTCTAGGAGAGAGCTTTCGTTGCCACGGCAGCCAAGGCGCGTGTAGTGGAAGAGGCCAGAACCAGGACCGAAGTAGGAGTGCTGAAGCGCGGTGCCGATCTCACTGCAGATATAAAGAACAGAATGTTTACATCTGTTTGCATCAAAACATAAACTAAATAAATGATCATTTAGTCCTCTTGATTACAGCAAGGAAAAAAACAGTGAAGAAACGCACAGAGAATCTCAAATATTATCTGAAATAAATCTCATAAACACTGGCGCTCATACCCCTGACCAAGCTGCCTGCAGACCACACTGGCATCTCGGTCAGTCCAGTGAGTGTCACACACAGATCCCCACTGACCATTCAAGTACACCTCAAGACGTCCACTCTTAGATGAGGAGCCCCCGACCAGCCTGACTGCACCTAAACACACCGAGCAAGAGACAGACAGACAGAGAGAGAGACAGATAGAGACAGTGAGGAAATGCTAGCAAGAGGCAAAGAAAGAGAGAAAATGAGAAAGAGAGAGAATTCACACAAGTACTGTACAGTATGTGTCTGAAAATTAATATAAATGACTCAACGCTCAGAAATACAACGCTCAGAAATACAACGCTCAGAAATACAACGCTCAGAAACTAGTCGTATAACATCGACTCACCATTAGCATCCTGGATATACTTATTGAAAAGCACTTCTAAAAATGTCATAGACATGCTGTACATCTCTCAACAGTTCAGTTTTTTTCTTCCCTGAGCTTATCGGCAGGCATATACTTTAAAAACATTTTGAACGGCAACAAAAAATGAACGTGTGGATGCTAGACAACGGATTTGTGAAAAGATGATATTTAAAAAAAGTACTGTATTGTTTTCTACTGATACTCGGTATTATTACCTGTGTTTGGACAATCTGTCTTAGTCATAGATGTGTAAAAATATACGTAAAAAGGCTAAATCTTCGTATGGAACATGACAAGACTTCATTTGAAATATCATTAGTTAGTGTTACTGAAAATATTTAGATTATTTGCTTGATTTTTGTCAGATATTGTATTTTATGTCTTTAATTTAGGGAGTAGTGAATTTATGGGGAATGTTAATGGATGAAGAGCAAATGGAAATGAATACTACATCATCATGATAGAATGGTGATGATTTAGGACAGGCTGTCTTACCCTGGTGGCAGTCACAGTATGCCCAGCCAATGGCACCGGAGCTTTGTCTGAAAAAGCACCAGGGGTTGGATTCACGATCTGGGTTTCTGCAGTAATTGTGTTCTCCCAGGCCTCGGTCAGGGTATTGCTGCACATAATCAGGAAACTCTGTCCACTTCAGGCATGGTGAGCCTGAATCAGTCTGAGACACTGTGCCATTGTAGTATCCAAACTCAGTGAAACCTTCTGAGCAGGAGAGAGGGACTGCAAAATGAAGAAGAAATCTAGAAGTTGGCTGTAAAATACTTGCATGTGAAGTAACAAAAGAGACACATCCTACTGTATATATTACTGGAATCATTCCAACTTAATGCAAACATGGTGACTCCGCACGTAGCATCTATGCCGTGATTCTGAGCTCAAGTTACTATCTGTCCAGAATTTCTCAAGTTCTGTTTTTCCCACTTCCAAGAATATGGTGCGAATATTTGTGAGGATTTGTGCCCTGCAATGATATTGTGTTCCAACATGTATTGTGCCCAGTGTTCACATGATGTACTGTGACCTTTACAATGATAAAGAGGTTAAATATGTGACATTCATTCATTCATTCATTCATTCATTCATTCATTCATTCATTGTCTACCACTTATCCGAACTACTCGGGTCACGGGGAGCCTGTGCCTATCTCAGGCGTCGTCGGGCATCGAGGCAGGATACACCCTGGACAGAGTGCCAATCCATCGCAGGGCACACACACTCTCATTCACTCAATATGGACAATTTTCCAGAGATGTCAATCAACCTACCATGTATGTCTTTGGACCGGGGGAGGAAACCATGTGACGTACAGAATGTCAGAAACAATGGGAATTTGTTGACAAAATATGTTGATATGAATAATTTAAGCAAAGTCTGCTAAATGAATTACATTGGCTGAGAAAATGTATAGGCCATATGTAGAGCACATGCTGTAAATAATATATGCACATTTAAATATAAGCAGGTTTACTCTTAATGGCTCCTGCCTTTTCGTGCATGCTGCATATTAATTATAAGTCTGGAATAATCTCAGAAATAGGAAGAGAGGTTTTTTTTTTTTTTTTTGTGCAAAAGTCCAAGTCCTAGCCCACAGCATATTGGAAGTGAAGCCTGTACTGCAGAACTGCTGAATTTATCTCCCATGAACACTTGCCTTGGCTCTCACGTCTTCTCAAAACCCGTTCTGTGTTCAGATTTCTCAGCCTCAAGCTTGGAGAAGGAAAAGAAAACAAGAGAATTGAACAACCGGGCTGCTCGCCTGCCTTGCTCACAGCAAAGAAGCCCAGTGGGATTTAGTCCAGAATCTTCAAGAAATGGGCAAGTTTTCAAAGCATGAAGATGGTGCTCTGACTAACCTTGAAAGGCACATGAAATGTCTTTCATGTCATTTAGGTCACTGGGCAATGAAGAATGTAATTACTACAGCCAAAATGGGGGGATTTTATGAAAACTGACTACTTGAATACTAGACTTTTATTTTGCTTATGTAAATAAGCTAAAAGTGTTACCTAACTGTTCTATGCCTACATGACTGACTGTTTCAATATACAATCTATACAATACACTACAGCACACATGGTAAAAATAACAGGGAGTGCACATAGAAAACGCTCACGTGCTGAGGGAAAGGAAACCCCACCTGAAGATACTTCCTTGTACCATATGGGCTGTGAAAATGCAGTCAATGCAGAGCTTCTTTCCTTCAGTAATCTCTGCCATACGGTATTTGTTAACCCTTCTGATCCTTCAAAAGTCAATATTCTCATGTATTTCTTTGGGTATAGACTGAAATTTCACTTTTTTTTAGCATCATCAGTATCACAGACTATAACTGCTACAAACTAATAGTCATTAATTAAGTATTATTAGGTACTCAAAGTCAAATACCCATGACTGTGCAAAATGTGACCACAACCTCAATAACAATATCATCTGAGGGAAATTTAGGCCAGTAGAAGTCACCCAAAATAAAAAAAATCAACTCAATTGTGTTTCAATTAGATAAATGTCAACGAGCAGCTAGCAGCAAGAGAGTAAAAATATTTTATTGGATATGTTAAAATGTGGGGCACGGTGGCTTAGTGGTTAGCACGTACGCCTGACACCTCCAGGGTTGTGGGTTTGATTCCCGCCTCTGCCTTGTGTGTGTGGAGTTTGCATTTTTTCCCTGTGCCACGGAGGTTTCCTCCGGGTACTCCGGTTTCCTCCCCCGGTCCAAAGACATGCATGGTAGATAGGCACAGGCTCCCCGTGACCCGAGGTAGTTCGGATAAGCGGTAGAAAATGAATGAATGAATGAATGTTAAAATGTACGTAATGGAAGCATGGTTTTGTGGTAATAAATACTTTTTTTCCAATAAACTATGTATATTGCCAGATTGCAGTGCTCAAAAGTCTAAGAAACTCAAATTTGTTGCTCTTGCAACTTTTCCCTATGTCTGGGGAATCAAGGTCAGCCAGTGCGATGTCAGCATAAGCCTCGGAAATGCCATCGAATGTTTTAAGTTTTTTGGCATCTATCATAAATTGTGCCGTAGTTTGAAAGAAAGTATGCAAATGCAGTCAAGGTTGGAGAAAATTCAATCTGCTGTACTCATTAATCTCCTGCTAATCATATGATTCGTTCAATAGCCAAATCTAGAACAGCGTGACTCAGCAAATTCTTTATTCATACATCTTGCTACTTCAGTATACTGTATATATTAAGAGTGCTCCAGTGTTATCTCTCAATATTCATCACTGACAAAGGATAGAGCTGTTAATCACAGGCTAGAGTGGCAAGTCAGACGATGCTTTTGTCCTGAGAAAGGGTAGATGCATCGAACATCAGGACCATGCACAAAGAGATGGGCGATGTGTGTAAAAGTGTAAAAGACTGTATGTGTGCCTGTGTGTGTGTGTGTGCCTGTGTGTGTGTGTGTGTGTGTGTGTGTGTGTGTGTGTGTGTGTGTGTGTGTGTGTGTGTGTGTAACAGAAAGGAGACGAATGGTTCCCCAGCCAAGCTTAAATGGTCCAACTGCAATTAAAGCCGAGCTGAATTAGAGATATTAAGGCAGAATGACTAAGAGCTTTTTCAAAATGAGTTGTGCCAACTTGAGCTTCACCCCTGGGGAAATCACTCATTGTGTATTTCAACTTAATTGAGTACATAAAGATGTGTGGAGGGGGGTTGAAATAAAGCTGCAGATAAATTGGCTGTAAGAAAACAAAAAAATCTGTCTTCTCACAGACCCATGAAGTTCAACTTTCATTGCAGATGGATTTTAAATTGTTTGCCAAATCTGCTTAGAACTTATCAAGAACAAATCATCAAGAGCATATATAAGATGGACTAGAGAAGGTAAAAATAAAATAAGAAAACAGGACATCAGGGCATGCAGCCAGGCTGATTTAGCTTTGTCGGTACTGAGAGAAGATTCTTATCTTATTAAATTAGTATATAACTATTTGCCAGAGTTAACCGTTTCTGTATCATGGGATCAAATGAAAGAGATGTTAGAAGAAAAGGCCTAAAACTAGGGCTTAAAATAGGCTTTATACCACTGATGTGTCTGCTGAAAAAGCAATGTAAATAATTTGTCACGTTTGGATTGTTCAAATGATCGGTTATGACTGTGTTACCGTATGTGGAGATACATGAGCAAATTGGGATGGAAAAGAAAAAAAAAAACAAGGCTTAGGACACAACATTGAATCACACTGAGTCATACTTCTATGACTATATCACTGGATATGACTTCAAATAACTATACTTGAAACCCAGTAACCCACCAGCCATCCATTTTCTGTACCTACACACATACACCTGCATTACACACATCTACACGGGGTCGCAGGGAAACTGGAGCACATTTTTGACAATGTAGAGATGCGATGCCAATTAGCCTACAACATGTGGACTGGGGAGGAAACCTCAAAATAGTAAGTTAGGGGTACCATCATTTTTGTCTAGGCCTGTTCCATGAGTTTATTTTTGAAAATAATTCCATGTCTGACTTTCATTGGTTAACATTCATAGAATGTTTATTAATTATTATGCTGCCCCGAAGTAATAAATACTAATTTTTTAGCAAAATATAATTCTGTTGTAAAAGTCTAGAATGTTTTATTACTATAAGTTTCTGCCAAGCGCTTGATCACAAATGATTTGAGCACACAAAATCACTCGTATCTCAGACCTGCACACCGAACTGTTCAGTAATCCCCATCATTACTGTGGTGACATTCATCTTCACTTGATATTACTTTCATATCAGAGTAAACAGAAATATGCATGTAGATCAGATATGGGGTCTGGGACAGAATATCAAAGCTATCGGAAGCACAGGACTGCCAAAGAAACATCATGGGAGAAAGGACTGTAGCCTTCCTGTGTTTCTGGTCAAATATTAAAATAGACAGAAATATGCAATCCAATCTGAGCTCAAAAGCCTACTTGGTTTCCACACATTAAAAATGAAACTAGCACAGAATCAGTCTGGTGGGGGAAAAAAAATCACGTAATCAAATAAGATGTGACATTTTTTCAGATGTCCTTTTGTGCATTTATGTAGCAAGAAAAGATATTAAATACACTGCACGTTACCACTGGAGGAGGAAAGAAGAAAGCAACAGCCAGGGTTTGTAGATTGGTGCTTCGTGGGTGATTATTCATGCTCCATTCCTGTGCTACTGAGTGAGCATGAGCAGAACGAATGGCACCAGGACTCATATAATTCACACAAAGCATCCATACACAGTCCTGGGACACATTACTTTTCAGCGCTGTGCAATGGGACTGCTTATACTTTCTCTTCCCAATAATCAATTATCCCTTTCACAATACGTTCTTGATACGGTTCATGTACAACATGTTGACTAACACGGGAGCGTGTTACCTGTAGGTGCTTGTGAGGTGCTGCATGTTGGACAGAAATCATACATTCATTTATTCATTTTCTGTTCATATCTGTTGTAACAAATAAATAGCTTCTATTTTTTGAGAATGGGCAAGGTTCAGAACATTCCTATACACACCCTGGTGACTAAGGAAATAGCTTCTACCATTTTGGTCTAGATGTGGCTAATGACAATAATGACAAAGAAACAAAGAGAAATTACTATAACACTCACATCCATGTAATGCTTGAGCACTTGCCAAATCCTGTTCAGAGATTTTTTTTTTTTTTTTTTGGAAAAGACAAATAACTTAATTTGAGTTCTATCTACTCAAGACCCCATGCAGCCCTGTGGTTGGCTGAGCCCGTCTGTGCTGTTTATCAGTCTGGATGCAGTTGCATCAAAGCACCGAGTCATTAGCACTGTGGGATTGATGCTGGGTAATTTCATGCTGTCGGGTGTACGAGAGAACAAAGGAGAAAAGAAACCTGATAAGAATCAGTATAAGATCAAAAACCATCATGGGGCAACTGCCTTCATCGACCAGCCAGAAGTCTTATTACTAGTAACCTAAATAATGGTAATAATGGGTCATATTTAAATGCCCCATGCACAGTTAGTGAATGATTTATGCACAGTCTTCTTTGATATTGTCAAAGAATATGCAATCTCTTCCCGATTCTTATGTGCACCATGTAGTTATACTATCTGTCTTCAATGATTTGTCACGTGTCATAACATGTCATCGGACTCACCTGTATTCTGAACTTCATTCAGGTAGCTATCATCGCCAATCACCTGCGGAAAGAACGTACAGACAGTTCAGACGCAAGAAGCTGACAGAAAAAGAGAAGAGATGTTCAGCATGAGCTACTGCTTGTTTTTGCAGAAAAAAAACCCTGAGTTTTTATCTTCTTAAACGTGACACACATTTAAACAACAGTGTGTTCTGTCTCTACCCACGCTCTCTCACACAGATCAGCAGCAGCCATGAGTGGCTTTGTGGCAGAACTACAGACATCATAATAGATTATATCTGCTAAATATTTAACTCGGGACATTTTATAATCTGCTTTTTTTTTCTTATACTGTGCTGTAATTGCCATTTGACAGCCATTTCATTTATTGCTTTACTTCAAAAACTAAATGTGCTGTCTATATGATGACTGTGTCAAATATATATTTCACTATTCTGTCCCAGTCGCTGAAGTTCGGGAGAGTTTCAAAGCAAACTGTATTCTGTAGCACATCTGTGTCGTGTCTGGAATTCATCATCGAATCCAACAATCAAATTGAATTTTCAACAACCTTCTGTACTCGAGTGAGGAATCTGATAACAAAAGGCTGACACTGAATCATTTGTCCATAAATGAAATCGACAGTGTGCTCTAAAATGTTTTGGTACAGACACCGTTCATGTGATATTCAAAGCAAAATAAGGACTCCCCGCTCCCAGAAGAAAAAAATAGGAAGTAGGTTCAAATTGGACTTAATTGGATTTAAATCTCACCATAGAAGTTTAACCGTGAGGTTCTGTACATCCACTACACAGCCCTGACCTTGTGCTTGAGGATTACCACCTATTCCACTCTATCCAGGATTAGCTTCATTAGTTTCATTCAACATTGACACTGAGCTCAAGTTCTGCCCACATGACCTCTAAAACCAGCAAGATTTTTTAAGGAAAGGTGGAACACTGAAAATAATTGAGGATACAGTTTTTTTGTGAAAAAAAAAAAAAAACTTTATCTGAGAACCAGACAACCCAATCATTACAGATGGAACAAAGAAGTTATCACTGGTTGTAATAAGTGTGCAGGATTTGCTCACTGAATTTGAAAAATGGCAAATGGAAATAAAAAAGATAATACAAAAGCTGCAATTAAAAGCTTACAGTAGTTTCAGTCATGACCACCACTCCGACCTTGGTCAAAGTCAACGTGTTTATACATTATTTCTCGATTTTTTTTTTTCTGATCTGTGTGATATGGAAAATAATGAGATATGTGAGACCTTATTTATAACTGAAGTATTTAAACAGTCCACTACAGACTATTAGATATATTCTGACCATTATAGGCCATTCTGTTTTTTTTTCTTTTACAAGCAAATGCATTTATATAAACTATCTAAATCATCTTCAAATGTTCTCTCTATTCTGTAGTAAATTAACCCAACATGCAGCCACACGTTAGTTTTGCATGTCTACAGACAAAAACATGAAAAGTCTTTATTAATTTACATTTGCTGAAATACTCTAGGGAATGAGCAAGGTACCACCAAGCTAATTGTGTTACATTCAGATACAAGACTCAGTTATGAGCTGAGATATTTGTGCTCATATCAACACACTGCGGTCAGTTAAATCCGTAATTGCATCTGTCAATCTTCAACTGAAGCAGCAGCTGAGACCAGGCAGTGCCAGATGGGGTACATCCTGGCAGCAAAGAAAACATACCTTAGGAGAAACCTTCTTATTAAAACATTAAAAAAGGCTGCACTTTATGTGGCAATTTACAACACGGTAACTCTGATTTTTATAATGAACCAAATCCTGTGATAGTTTACTTTCTACAGCATCCAATAGTGTGATGTTACTTAACATACAGTATATCAAAAAAATGTACATATTAACAACTATAAGTAAACATTATAAAATAAAGACATTCATTTCTGAACATGGCACAAAGCACAAAGACATTAAAACATAAGCACATCACTGTTTTGATCAAATAAATGACAACGATACTGTATATACTGTACTGTAGAATAAGATATAATTAGGACTATACTCTGAAATGCAATATCTCTGAGGTCCTCAGATTCGTTTGTCGGTAGTGTAGAATAACCATAATGATGAGAAAATACACAGACGGTGTATTACTTATTTATATGTCTTCACCACAGCAGATGTTTGGATACAGATGCCATGTTGTTTTGGAACTGAAGTGAACTACAGATTACACAGAGATTCAATTTGTTGATTGTGATTTACCTTGGCTGTGTGTAGTGCATGAACACACAGCCATGCATTTGCCATTATGGACAATCGTATACCTACATTTTCGACTCTACCCAATCGATTATCCAGCAATTATATGTATGCTATAGATTTTATTTGTATAATATATGGTCTATTTTGTCGCTTTCTTCTCAGTAGCAACATAATATTCCTGAGCACACCCATTAAAAAATATTAGCCTCCATATGAATGTGGGTCATCTTTGCCAGGGGTTTCAGCCTGAATATCCTAATCTAGAAATATCCTAATATACTAATGGATGTTAATACAAAATCAAATGAATTTAAGCAGTCGAACTAAAGGCTGTTACACTGTATATTTGTATGATAAAACGCATTAACATAAAGAACAATACAGGACAAACGTCTTTGCACACTGTAGTCATTTAGCCATAGTAATTTTGATGCCCAGTAATGAAATAAATAGGGAACAGTGATGCTGGTGCACGTGTGCGGATGCCATCTAACCAACCCCCGTCATGTAATGGACATTTCCTTATCTGTCTATCTGTTCGTGTTATAGAGGGTGGCGGCGACGCCTGAATCCATTCCGGTGCTTTATTGAACAATGAGAACTGGATACAGTAACAAGCTGCAGTGTGATGAGTGAAAGAAACACTTTTTTGTTCCATTTGCAGCCTAAAACACAATGCGTCAAGAGAGGTGTAAAAGCGGCCAAGGATGAATTGTATACTGTAAATGTCATTTTGTCTCCATCGTAAAGAGAAGGAAATGCTGAATGAAGGTGCAGTCTTACCTCCGCCAGCGCGACCAACCAGCAGCAGCAGGCGCTGATCAGGACGAGGGTCCCCAACGGACACGACTCCATCCCTATCTCTGACCGCCAAGCGCAGGCATGCTCCAGCTCTCCAGAACACTTCTGCAGTGAAAGCTCGGTTTACCTCCGAGCCAGCGTGGATCTGATCGGGCTTCTGCGTCTAACCTTCTGAGAGGCTCGGCTCGTGGGCGCGGCTTAGAGCCTTTAATTTTCCAGAGGGGAGCGCGGCGCTCCTGGATCCCTCCTTTCTCATCCACTAACACACCCCCTCTGTGCTCCTTCTCGCCCTCCTCCTGCAGCAGGTTAATGTCTGATGGCAGATCGCTGATGTGTCGTGTCACGCGTAATGTAGAAAGCACACACACACACACACACACACACACACACACACACACACACACACACACACACACACACACACACACACACACACACACACACACACACACACCGAATATCCAGATTACGCACAGCGCACTAGGTGCATGAGCGCCCACAGCAGCCAGGAAAAAAACATCTACTTCAGGCTGTTTGCCTCGAGCTTTTTTTAACTAAGTAATTAAATACACAAATTAATTAATTTAAAAATAAAAAAATGAAAAAATAATAATAAAAAATAAAAAATCGTCACTGTTAGGCAAACAACACGACCCTTAACACTCTAAAGCTGAGCTGTATGATTGACAGAATTGTATTTTGCTTCACTTTGATTTCTACAAAAAACTCAAATCCAACACCACACCTCTGATTACTTCTATGCTCAAGTCTAGTTGAATGAAATGAAATCACATAGAGTTCCATATCCGTTAAAATCAGGAACCTGAGGCTACCGTGGAGATGATGAATTTGGAGAAAAGATCAGGTGATGATTCTTTTTTCCACATGTGCAGTAGCATCAGATTCCTGTTGTAGTCAGACAGGACTGAAACCTGATGTGGTCTTCTGCTGTTGTAGTGCATCCACCTCAAGATTTGATGGGTTGTGCATACTGTGTCTCTAACAGGACTGGATGAGTGGGACTGGGAAAGTGTACCGGGAAAGATGAGAATTTATCAGCCTAAAAAATGAACCTGGAGAACAGTTTTAATAAATAATACCAAACAAACAGCCATAATAATGACCTATTATAAAATCTGTTTCTTTGTGCTTTATGGAGAACTAACAATCACACTCATGTGCATTTTGAATAGCGTGCTCTGTGTGTCTAAGTAAGAATAGGATATACTGTAGTGACAGAAATGATATAGAACTAAACATAAGCAGAGATGTTTCACAAAAACCTGACCTATTGAAACAAGGTTTCTGCACACACATTAAAGGCTTTTGCCACGGAGACAAACCAAATAACCTGTAAAAGATGTTCCAGGATTTTTTTTTGTCTAATTATAATAGATGTTTATACCAGTAACATAAGGATGAAAACATAGTATCCTATGATTACACCAAATGACAGTCTTAGAAGAATAAGATTAAATCCATAAAACTGAGAGGTAAAATAAATTATAGTTTTAGAGGACCCTTAAAATATTCCCTATAGAACCCTACAGAGTGTTTCCCTTTCAAACAGCTAAAAAATTTAAGAAAAGTAAAAAGTAAAAACCTTTTACAACACAAAGAACCGTTGACTAAGAGTACATCAAAAAAAAAAATAATAATAATAAAGCAGATCTATTTTTTTGTAGTCTGTTTAATGTGGGATCGTCTGTATGTGCAACTATTATTACTATAATTTAGTAAAGCTTGATCACATCAAAGGATCCTTGTTCATGCCAATTAGTTGAGCCTAGCTTACTTTCCTCTGAAGATTATACAATTCATTTCTTTTTCGACAATTCTTCCCTTTCTGACGTCCATAGAGTAAAACAGTACTTATTAAGGACAGGATGATATCTGATTCTAACTCCATTAAGCCCACAATTCAATAAATTGCACATGAAAAAAAAAATCCATCCTGACCAGATCAGACCAGCTTTTTAATAACAGACAAACAAACAGATGTAGGATACAAAAAGCAGACATGAATAAGTCGGAACGTATGTGATTCTGTTTATATGACATTATAGGACATTGTCAAAGACAACAGTGTGTCAATATAAAAACATTCTCTGTTGCTTTTAGTGATTTTTTCTTTCGTATAAATATGAGGTTCCACACATTCAGAATCCCTTTGTCATCCATTATCATAGAAAAGCAAAGATCTTTTAACGCAAGTGAGGTACAGTAGGCATTTGGGACAATCTAGATCAGGATATAGATATATATAAGCTCATGCACCCAAAATAGCATTGAGATGTACCACAAACACACACACACACACACACACACACACACACACACACACACACACACACACACACACACACACACACACACACACACACACACACACACAAACACAAGGGGGTAAGGGGGTTGGTAACGGAAGGGAACATCAGAAGAAACATCATTTACTTTTTTATTATAATATTGTACGTTCAAATTATTATATAATAAATAAGTAATATATAATTAATCAGAGGAATCATTATTAATAATTAATAATTGCCGTTTACAAGTTCCTTGTGGATATTGCATTTCTGAAACAACTGCTTCAACACCAAAATGGACAAAGAGATACAAATGACCAATTAGAAAGAAGTTCACATGCACAAAGCTATATACTGTGTACTATATAAAGCTTTATAAATATAAAATAACTTAAAACATTATGCATGGATTAATAGACCAAAATCGCGTTGCAAGCATTTCCAGTTTTGTTAGAGGCTCAGTGCCGTTATTCTTTACAGGCAACTCTCCCAGGACAAAATGCTATATAGATTTCACAAATTCTCTAGTTATTAAAGAAAAACCTTGTGCACATTATTTCAGTTAGTACTATTTACAAATAAGTGACATAGCATGCAGGCATGTAACGGTACAAACAACAGCTGGGAACCCATATATAAGACCATTAATGAAACCGCTCTCCCACACCACCACGCATATACTGTATTCCTCTCTCAGATCATGCATTCATCCCCCCACACATTTGACCTCTCCACTAATATACTGCATTATACACTCATCAGTGCCTCTGTGTTTTAGCAATCTGCTCCCTCGAACATTGCTTTCAGTGGAGGAGAAAGAATCTTCTGCATTTTCTACAGATACTGCCGTTGTCATGGCAACACAATGGTTAAATTGCTAGCAGCCTCACTAACTCTCATTGCAAATTTAAGGACCATTCAGACACAACAGTCTTTGTGCTGCCGGTACAGTGGTGACAATCACAAAAAAATACCCAGCAGGAGTTTAAGGAAGCTAAAAGGTAAAACATGTTGAAAGATTTCAAATAAAGCAGCAGGAAAACCGTATTGAATCACTTTTGTGAATCAGTTAATACCACAGGGAACACAGCTAATATTCTTAGTCTTTGTGCACAGGATCAAAGTTTTCTTGACTCAAACATGCAGGTACACACTAACATGTAGACGTCCACATATAGGACTGGTGTGAACAGGTTGCTTCCAGGCCAGAAAGGAACCTGTTCAGTCCCATTAACCCCTTCTGCCAATGCTAATTCCATCCAAAGCTAAGAAGTCCCAGAGTTGATATGGAAACCAATGAGAGAGTCTTCTGCTTTTGCTTTGACCTCAGTTCTAGCCTTCATCACGGAAGAATGGATGAAATTGAGGCTTATAAGCATATAAACCTAATCAGACAAAGCTATTCGGGCAGACATACGATAATTACAAGCATTACATTACATAAGTACTTCAAACACACATGCTCATTCATATTGACTAATGGGTTGTATATTCATTCATTTTCCACCGCTTTATCCGAACTTCTCGGGTCACGGGGAGCCTGTGCCTATCTCAGGCGTCATTGGGCATTAAGGCAGGATACACCCTGGACGGAGTGTCAACCCATCGCAGGGCACACACACTCTCATTCACTCACACACTCACCCTACCATGCATATCTTTGGACCGGGGGAGGAAACCGGAGTATCCGGAGGAAACCCCCGAGGCACGAGGAGAACATGCAAACTCCACACACAAAAGGCCGAGGCGGGAATCGAACCCCCAACCCTGGAGGTGTGAGGCGAATGTGCTAACCACTAAGCCACCATGCCCCCCTGGGTTGTATATGCAAATGACAATTATAGCTAGACATTCATAAACTATGATCAAATTTACCTCAGTTTTATGTTGACTTTCACAGAAGGATGAACATGCTTTTGTAAGTACATCAACTCTTTTTGTAAAAATGTACAAATGTCGCACAAATGTTTGTGCCATAGCTTTCATTATCCTCATCTGTCCCGAGTGTGAATGCAGATGAGAGGCAGATCATTTATCACCAGTAGCCGCAGGGGCTCTGAATGTTGTCGTGTGATAGTGTTTGAAATGGGGTGGGCTGTGGAAAACATAGGAGGCAACTTGGTTTTTTTTCTGCTTTTAATCTCCCCAATGATGCGATTACCATTGCATTAATGTCCTTAACAAATCATGATGTCCAAAATAGACATGAGTGCTTAAATAATGAAAATATCAGGGGAAAGATAAAAGATTTCTTACATTTGTAGCATCAGAATGAATTTTTGCATGGCACTTATTTCCAGTCGTCATGACAATGTTTAGTCCTTTTCCTAAACACAATTGTAAAAAGATAATCTATATCACACTTTATCAACAAACTGCAAATATTTTCTGATTCTTTTTAACCAACATATATTTAAGCACCACCCTAAAACTGATTACTTTTCTATAACGGTATATGGAGAAGTGTTTTACTGCTTTTATACTACAACAATTTAAAAATTATATTTGTTTATTTATTCGTGGACAGCACGTTGCACATTTTAACTTTTTAACACATGAAATATTGTGGAACATCCACAAACCAAATTCCTGTTAACACTTACATTATAGCAGCTATAAAAACTTTGTTAAAATTTAAAGAATAGCATTAATTCAGTGCTACAAAGGGCTGGCAAAGGCAATAAATGTAAATGTTCTGCCATTAACACACAATGTGTGCAATTTTATCAATCTCAGCAATTCTACATATTTATTTGTTTAAAAAAATGTTTATTAGTATTAGATTATGGGTATCATCTGCTGTACTGTTACTATGGAAATGATAACAGCACATCGAAATATAAATCTGTGATTTGCTTGACAATCTGCAATACTGTCTAAGCAATCAATAAAGAAAAATAAAGTTTATTTTCCTTGCTTTTCCAGAGTTTCCAGATATGCATACATTTCCACGCATGTGCATCTCCTGACCCAACGTGAATTGCAGTGGATTCACTGACCTGTTTATCAGTCTGCCAAGAACAGCATATTTCAAGATTGCTGAAGTTGTGTTTATTTATGTTTTTCTAGCAAATCTACACCTGACCCTCAGACAGAGAGAGAGAGAGAGAGAGAGAGAGAGAGAGACAGACAGACAGAGAGAGACAGACAGACAGAGAGAGACAGACAGAGACAGTGAGACAGACAGACAGACAAATAGAGACAGACAGACAGACAGACAGCGAGAGAGACATACAGACAGAGAGAGAGAGAGACAGACAGACAGAGAGACAGACAGTGAGACAGACAGACAGACAGAGAGAGAGACAGACAGACAGACAGAGAGACAGACAGACAGTGAGACAGACAGACAGAGACAGTGAGACAGACAGACAGAGAGACAGACAGACAGAGAGAGACAGACAGACAGAGAGAGAGACAGACAGACAGACAGACAGACAGAGACAAACACAGAGACAGAAACAGAGCGATCACAGGGCGCCATCTAGCGGTTTGTATCAATTGTAAACATTTATAAAAACAAAGGGAATACATGATCTTGATTGATATACAGAAGCACTGAATATTGAGACTGTTTATTCTCAACCAGCAAAATATATACGTTAAAAATAACATTCAATCTGACACACACATATACAAAATATGATTTTGGTTTAAAATGACCTTAATAAAAACATAACCTTAAAGTAACAATTATTTAGTGGGGTATAAAGCGAAATAAAGCAGATTCCCGTCAGACTGACAAAGCTAATACCACCACGTCGGCGCACTAGCTTTGTTATGGGACCACGTAAAACTCCGGAAGTCCCGCCCCTTTTCGCCCCAACTGGCGTTGTGTTCAGCAACACGGTGTACGCGTGGAATTCGATTGACATTAACACCAACCAATGGCCGCACGAAATCAAACAGCTATGGCGACAGTGGTTCGTCTGCTGATTTGCAACCCGCCGAAACATTATCGGGGAAGAAGGAGGCCTTCGTTCGGCTCGAGATGGACTGTTCCAGGATCAGTGCCGTTTAAATAGGACTTTAACAGTAGCGCGGTGAGTAACAAAACTGTCAGCAACTTTCATCCAATTCAAATCTAGCGTTATAAATCATAATAAATGCGTGATTGTGTCGTTTAGAGGAAACACGACCCTATCACATATCAAAAAGACCCCCATCTCAACACAGGCTTTGGCCTGCTCAGGCAGTGTTCATAAAAAACAACTGGATTATCCGTGTCTTTAAAATCTCCCAAACTGGCCTTGTATTACCTAAATAAAATATGTTTGTTATTGAAATAAATATCCTGTCACGGTTTGTTCAGCAGCTTTGTCATATAAAGTAGTTCAGCTACGGTATGATCTCTAAATGTACTGGTCTAATAGACGGCTCGGGTTTCAGTATTTCATTAGTTACTGAATGTCCACAAGCCTAGTTATCTGTTCTGTAGAGCTTGGAGTCGATACCGGAAAGAACCGATTCTCTTATTCTATATGAATCAAGGGTCGGCTCTAAGAATGAATCGACACAGACGACCGATCTTGTTCGATTCTTTGGATTTCTAAAACCCAGATTTTATTATCGCACGCGACTTCTTAAGTTGTGTTAAAGTAAGTAAAAGTGAATTATAGGCACGAGTGTAGTAAAACTAACATTTTCTTTTCTATTTCTAGTGTCATCCAGACATATTTTTTGATCACACTGCAATAAAAGCCCTTTAAATGACTGTTCCAGTTACTGTCATTCTAGAAGAGGCAAAAATACTTAAAACTACTTTGTCTGAAACCAAGCAAAACTTTGGTTGTCACTATATACTTTGCAAATGGATCCATCTTCTGGAATGCACATGCCTGCTGGTCCGCCAAACAGTGAGGTGGTTCATGTGACTGTTGGGAATCCTATCATAAACATGTATCAGGCTCCTCCACAGGCCCCCAATATTGCACAGATTATTGCACAACAAGTTATACCGCAAGATGTCACATGTCAAACTGTACCACATACAATTTCTTCACAAGTTCAGATAGCAACACAAGTTCAGGCTTCTATGCACGGTCATGGTCAAGGACGGGGTCAGTCTCAAAGCCATGGCCAGTCGCAGATGCAATCTCAAAACCATGGCCAGTCGCAGAGTCATGTACAATCTCAAAGCCATGGCCAGTCGCAGAGTCATGTACAATCTCAAAGCCATGGCCAGTCGCAGAGTCATGTACAATCTCAAAGCCATGGCCAGTCGCAGAGTCATGTGCAATCTCAAAGCCACGGCCAGTCGCAGAGTCATGTACAATCTCAAAGCCATGGCCAGTCGCAGAGTCACATGCAGCCTCAGAATCATGGACAATCACAAAGTCACATGCAGCCTCAGAATCATGGACAATCACAAAGTCACATGCAGTCTCAAAACCATGGGCCACCACAAGTCCATGTTCCACAAGGCTCATCACAAAGCGAGAGTGTTGCAGCATCTCAGGATGGTGCCAGATCATCACTACAGGTCCCCTTTGCAGAGGTCGCTTCTCTGCTCGATCCAAACATGAAGAGTTCAAAAGCCAGAAAGTACCAAATCTATTATGAGGAAGTAAAACGGAGGTTGGAGCCCCCTGAGAAGATGTCACTTAGATCTCTGGCTGCCTACACTAGAGTGAGTAGGGGTCCAGCCAGTAAAAAAACCCTCCTGGAATCACTGAATGTGTTTGGTTTGTCACCAAGCACCAACACAGCAGTATCTAGTACTTTCTCCAAACTCACCGAGGGTAAGGTTCCACTATTACAACTATGAATCAAATTAATATTAATAACTTGATCACTGATTGAGGCAGTTAGCATTGAATATTTCATTTATAATTAACATACGTTCATTATATAACACCCTAAATAATTAGCCGTGCCTTGAGTTCATGTTGAAACATTTTAATTGATTTTTTTGTTTTTTCTGTACAGGTGACACCGCAGCACTGTGTAAAGATATGAAGGACTTTGCCTTACAGTATGTGGATTATGAAAATATGGCAAAACAGTTACTGCCAGAAACGAACCAGGTTCAGCACTGGTCAAAAATTATTGAGACAAGGTAAAATGTATGCAATCTCTATTTAAAAAATTTCTTTACAGATATCTGGAAATACTAGATTTTGCTTATTTCATGCTGAAAATGTTTTTAATATGTCCTTGTGATACTGCTTTTGGGAAATTGCTGGAAAAATGAATGATTTGTGGGATTCGTCTCCCAGGAATTATCTGGAAGAGATGCGGAAGGTTTTCAAAGACCCTATTAACAGCCGCCTGTTCTCCAACGTCACACACGGCCTCGGAAATGGAGTGATGGATGTTGCGCTTGACATCATCGATACCGTCATTGACCGGCAGATCCGTATCCTCTCGGGGAACACCGATCCCAAACCCGAGCCACCTCTCAGGAGGATCCGAAAACGCACACGCAAACCCAAGGCTGCCGTGGAGGACGGCAAACCCAAAGAGAAAGCCAAAAGAGGCAGGAAGAAAGGCAAACAGATGCGATTGGACACTGCTGACCCACAGGTCCCACAGTCTACAGACATTGAGAGTAGTGTACTGACTCTGGTGTCTGTGGGATATGAGACCATATCGAGTGGCCTCAGTACCACCAGCACTTTATAGTAGTGCTGTGAAACTGTGTGCATGCTGAGTGTCGACTTAAAGCACATTTAGCTTTATATTTTTTAGATTTTGTTTAAATGTCTTCATCTACATGTCCTGTATTCACTGGGTGTCTAAACGTTCTCATTAAGGAACGGGTGTGTGGTTTATATAATCCAAGACGTTTTAATAAGAACAGGCTTTTTTATATGTATTATTTGTAGATTTCTCATGTTTTGCTTTTAATGAAGAACAAGTGTATACAAACAGGATCTGTAATCCTGAAAGAACTGATGTTTTGTGAAGTGCTGCGCATGATTCATATGAATAAAAAAAAAATCTTTGAAATGTAATGCGTTCATCCAGATATTGTCATCACAACTAATTACCTCATCTTTGTTATGAAGAGGGATATTTAGGAAATGTTTAAATACTTTCTTTTCCTTTTTATTTATACATATTGTAAGAAATTACAGAAATTGCACCCAAATTCCACCCCAAGGTACACATCTAAAAAAGAGCTCATTCCTAAGAAGTATCATAAGGTACTGTAATACGTTTAGGACTCTAAACGTATAAACTTTATTCAATTATAAATATGGGAACGGCAGCAGGACATTAAGGATCACCGCGAGTACCATTTAAAGTGATTACTTGGTTGATATCAATACCAAGCCAAGGCCTACGTGGCCGCGATCACCATTTAAAGTGACCACTTGGTTGATAACTGTAACAATACCAAGACAAGGTGTACGTGACCATGATTAACATTTAAAGACATCAGCTAGACAGCAAGGTGTAGCCCAGCCATTTGGGAGACATTCAGTTCTTATACTCAATACACATTCAAAGCAGAACTTCATTTAAATTACCAAAAGGGAAAACAGTATAAAATGCTTGAGCAGGATTTGCTCGGGGTTCTTATTGACTCTGATGAACCCAAAGTATGTCATGTATTTTGTCACAGCTATGCTGGAATAAACTTCTTGTTCTTCATTAAGATCTTCACCATCATCGTCTTATTTTTACACTACGCATTTTTTTAATTCTTACAATATATATTTGAGGAATTAGTAGGAATTTAGTCCAAATACTATCGCTTGTATTTAGAAAAGAATTCAGACTGTGTATATGTGTGTTCATTTTTTATTTATTTATTTGATTTTTATTTTTATTTAAACAGATTTATTTGCTGCCTTCACATTTTGTGATATCTTGTCAATCACTTATCTTAGATTTGTTTGTTGGTTTAGTTATTTAGGTAGTTAGTTAAGGCTTTGTGATGGTTGGCTATATACTCTCTCTCTCTCTCTCTCTCTCTCTCTCTCTCTCTCTCTCTATATATATATATATATATATATATATATATATATATATACATGCATAGTTTTATTTTTAAGCAGATTTATAAATGACTATTTTTCCTGATCATGTACTGTGTATAACATGGTAGTAACATGGTGACTATATAACAGCCAGGAAGCTTTAAGAGGATTTAGGATTTAAAGTGCATTACAGATGAGGCGAGGAGGGACTGAGAGAAGAAACCACATGGAAAAAGAACCGAATGCAGCTTACAAACAGAATGGCAGCGCTCGCTTTTTCCAGGATGAACTTCAGGATGTACAGTGGCCAAGATAAAAACTACTTTTTGTGAGTGAGAAGATCGAATAAGCTCCGATGTCACCAGAATGCCTGTTCTAATGTTGTGTGTAGCACAGATTATGGCCTGTTCTGAGACTCTGTCAAACACACATGGAAAGGAGGACTTTTAGGTACTGTACTATCTTCCCAGCACAACATGGGTGAGTATCGCTCTCGGACCTCCTGTATGTTTGCAGATTATGATGTATTTTATTCAGTATACAGTATATCGACCCATATAAATCAACTACTTTTACTTGGTGCTTATATATATTTCTCTATTAGTATAGATTTATCTGTAAATTTCTTTCTGTCAGATTCACTCAGTGCTGCTTTGGGAGCTATCAGTGTCACCACAGAACTGGTTGTAGAAGAAGTTGAACCTCACATTGAAACCCTGCTCACTGCAATGGGAAAAAAGAGTAAGTGACCCACATATTATCTCCTTCATGACTTGTTAACCTTAAAATGGAGACTACTTATTAATTGCATCTGCGAAAGACAGATTGCTGAAATGTGAGTGTGTTATGACGTTTGCTTTGCACAATACTTGTTGTGCAAGAACCTAAAGGTGGAATTATGATCCATCTGGAAAACAAAGAGACACTTTAATCTGCATTTGTGTCTGTTCAAGGAGTTGAGTGACAGAACTGATTAGCCGTTACATGGAACGGCCAGATGGCCAGCTTTTTGGGGATGTCAGCACCTGTGTAAACATGATACAGACATGCCCTTAATTCCACATGTTTGTTCAGGTTAAGTGTGAATAGTTTGACAGGATTGATATGTTGTAGAGGAACATGGTTTATGACTAAACCTCTTCTTTGTGTTGGTGTAGAAATCCTAATGAAATCTGTTGGTCTTGATAATCCCTGCGGATTTACTGAGTGTTTGTGTGCGTGTGTGTGTGTGTGTGTGTGTGTTCGTGCGCTTCACTATCAGAGAGCAGCATAGCTGAGCAGGTGGTAGAGAGTGGCATTCTGCCGGTCCTGGCTCAGGCCTTGAGGAGGAAAAGTGCCCTCACTGTACTCTCAGCCAGACTGGTGGCTGAGCTCTCCAGGGAGGGTGAGCAGAGAACTAGTGCTTCAAACACATACTGTAATGCATATTTGGAATATTGTGCAGTAGGTGTAACAAGAAATCATAGTATAAACTGCAGTGAAATTAGCTGATTATGTTAGAGCAGTTGAGTGCCATGCTCCTGTCCTACTAAAGGTTAAGTTCACACCACGATAGAGCCTGAAGGGAATCCTCTGCTCTGCGTTCCCTTCAAGCCTTTCGCATGGCTTGACTTGTCCCATTCTTTTTCAAGGTACAAAGAAGACATGCAATTATACTATCTGTTCTTTGTACCGGCACCTACGTACAGTATGTAGTACAAATGAGTCACTAGCAGACTATGGTTATGGTTATTATAGAATGCCATTAGAATTTAGCAGCAATTTGTCTGTCCATTATTGCTAATTCCTTCATTCTTTTCCATGGATTTCAACATAATCTGCTTCATTGTAGTACATACTATAACTATGTGTTATAACCACAGCAAAAAATAATGTTTGCTACTGTAGTAAAACACTTATAATGGACGGTTAAAGGTCCTTGTGAGTTCCGTCAATAAACGTTTGTAACACAAATAACAAAATAACACAAAATTATTTAGAGAGAGAAGTGAGTAAATAAAGCACTAAAGGTCTTAAGCGGTTTTACTCCACCTTTTAACACGTAAATCACATATTCTCCTGGAAGTTTTATGGGAGCCAGGGGTGATCATGTTGAAACTGGGGTAGAAATGTCTTTACATGTTTCTGTTGGGTTTTCACAACCACTAATTCTGCCATGTGGGAGTCGATTTGTTTAACACGGATTACATATCATGATTATTTCCAAATGTACTACTGTGTATTTGACTGAATTATTTACAAAAATTCTACAAAACGATGTGTTATGATGATGACATGTAATGAAAGTTACAAATTTTTGTCTTCATTCCAAAATGATTGTCTTTAATAATCGAAGATGTGATACATATGTGAGGATATAGTTTAGGTTTCAAACAATGGAATCATTTTGTTAGTTCATCCTGTGGTGTTTTCTCTCAGCCTGCTTCAGAGACCGCTGCTTTGAAACTGGAATTGTATCTGCACTTCTGACTCTGCTGCTCAGTGAGAACCAGGAGCTACTGCTGCACACTAGCCGAGCCATCGGGAGGATCTGCTGTGACAGCTGTGAGGGTGCTTAATTACTTGAACAGCGTTTTAGGCTGAAATACAAAGCATCTTTCATTTCTTGACCTTATACAATGAGAGAAATGAAAGTCTTTCTTTTACTTTAGCTGCAGTTAAAGGGCTATAGATATCAGTGGATTTTACTTCTTCAGATTTATTGTCACTATTGTTTAAGCTAATTTTCAATTTATCGTTGAAAGTCATACATCTGTTTGATTGATCATTCATTCATTCATTTTCTACCACTTATCCGAAGTACCTCGGGTCACGGGGAGCCTGTGCCTATCCCATGGGGTCATTGGGCATCAAGGCAGGATACACCCTGGACGGAGTGCCATCCGATCGCAGGGCACACACACACACTCATTCACTCACACACACACACACACTACGGACGATTTTCCAGAGATGCCAATCAACCTACCATGCATGTCTTTGGAGCGGGGGAGGAAACCGGAGTACCCGGAGGAAACCCGGGGCACGGGGAGAACATGCAAACTCCACACACACAAGGCGGAGGCGGGAATCGAACCCCCAACCCTGGAGGTGTGAGACGAACGTGCTATAACCACTAAGCCACCGTGCCCCGTTGTTTGATCGATTAATTGAATCAAAATAAGTTTCTCATAGCAACATATTTTTCAGTCTCACAATTCTCTTGTACTCAAAACTGAGAACAGTGCTGTTTATATGATAGCAGTAATGTTTTAATTAATTGTAACCTATTAGGATTAGATTGTGTACTTCAGGCAGAACGCTCCACTAAATAAACCAGATGCCACGTTTGCTTACTGATATTAATGTGTGAATAGTTCCAGTCATTTCAGGTACTGTATATTCAAGAAGTGAGTCTGTGCTGTGATAAACTGCAAAAAAAAGGTATCCCATAAAAATTTGGACCACTGAAAGGAGTCTCTGGGTGACTCTTGAGTGCTCCTGTATTTCATCAATGCACCAAGAGAGGGATTTGTTTTTCTTTTCAAATATCATAGTTAGTTAGAATTTTTCTGACTACTGCATTGTAGAGCTTGAGCAGACAGACTTTTTTGCTTACTGGTGTTTGATTACTGTGCAGATCTGCAGCAGGAAAGGCTGTTGAGGCTCGGAGCTGTCCCCAGACTGCTGTCTGTGCTTTTGCAGTATTGTGAGAATGAGGCTTTGCTGAGCTCCTGTCTGCTGGCTGTATGTAACCTGGCTGGTATGAACGAAGCGGACGGCTCTACACTTGTATGGGAGAAGAGAAGCAGTTTTGACGAGGAGGTTCATGTGTTCCATGGCACCTCTCGGCATTCATTTGGCTTTGTCTCTGCAGTGACAGTGGTTCGGATAAACCGGTGGTCCTGCGGACAGCACTCGGTAAGCGTGGAAGTAGTTCAGAAATGCTCCACACTCTTGTGGAAGGAACACAACAGATATCGGTCTGAACGCCACTCGCTAAGATTCACATGCCTGGGTTTTTTACTTAAATTCTATAAGGTAATAAAGTGCTCTGTGAGGAACCTTACAAAGAACAGGAGTCATTTGAGGTCAGCAGTGTTTCACACTTTCTTGTGATGATAAATCACAATACATCAAATGTAGAAAACCGTTGCTGATTTAAAGCGAGAATATGCGGCAAAAACAGAGCATGGAAAAAACAAGATGTGGACCACCAACATCCAGAAACTCAGGATTAGGAGACATCTATACGTGCCTATTAGTCATGTTTCCTGTCAAGCCAGAGAGCTTTCCAACCTTGGTAATCATTAGATATGTGTTTTGTGAAGCAAGGCTTTTGAGGAAACCCTGAAAAGACTGTGTATTTTGTATGAATTTTACTGGTTAGAAAATAGCTTCAGCTAACTTTCTTTAACTACCATTAGGTCTCCCTATGTAAATGAGGAAAAGTGCACTATTGCTATGCTCATATATTGTACATAATTTTGCATATTGATGTATCCAAACACAATAAAGGCTTTTTGTTTGTTTGTTTGTTTGTTTGTTTTGCTTTGCACTTAGCATAAGAAGGGATGAAGGAGCAATCTGTAGTTTGTATCAGTCTGTTCGCATCAGTCTGTCCTAGAAGCCTTACACTACTTGATTCCATGATCGTGAACTACGTATAAAAGAATCTTCACTGTTTCGTATTCACAAAATGTTTTTCTGAACCTTGTGTTCATTATATAATGCAAATTAGGAAGTGTGACTAAAATCATAATTGCTTTCCTTGATCATAGCATAGCCAGAGGTTACAGGAACTTCACTTTAGTTTCATTAATATGTCCAAAGATTACAGACATAAAATGCAGCTTTTTGTAAATGTTTTATTGTAACCCTTGTGTTTTTGTACACATATTTTAAAATGCATATTTAATTATGTGTTAAGTAAGACATTGCAATGTATGTTTTGCATGTCGTTTCTTCTATAGCTTTATTATTAAAATTCTCTTACCATAAGTGAAATCTTTATGGTTAAATATATAGTAAGTGAAGGTTGTCCTTTCTCCTGATCTGAATTTCAGGTTAAGTTCACATTGGTCTAGAAGTGTTGTTAGCTGCTCCCAGTCCATGCCACTGCTTGACCAGCTCCTGTGATTTACTGATCATCTCATTCCAATGCTCCAGCTCTCTGCCTCGGGCATACATAAATGGTCCAATGACCACAAGTCCAAGGGATACTGTGGAGAGGTTAAAATAAAAAAAAATATATATAAAATAGTTTAAAAAAGGTGCTGCATTTTATGGTAAATAATACATCTACTACTACTACTACTACTACTACTACTACTACTACTAATAATAATAATAATAATAATAATAATAATAATATTTTCATTGTTTGACGTTAATTTAACTGTTAAATAGGACCCAAAGATCTAAAAACGAGCTACAGCAATATGTGTATATTATATATTCAGAATATTTAGAAGAATAACAATGCCACAACCATGCATGGAGATTTGATCAGATCCTAATGATGATCTTGTTTACTATTTTGCTTGTAGTGACATAACTTACTAGGTGTCTTGGTTCTGATGCTTGGCACTTCAGCAGGTTCTTCACGTGCTACATGCTGGACTTCCAGGCTCAGACAAGCTGCATCTAGCTGCACAGGGAGAAGCCTGAATGTCAGCTTCTCATTAAAAGTGGGGTTGGTGCCTCTGGTTAGTGCTGTCCACTTTGTTTTCACTACCTGAGTGTGTATCTGCAGAGAAACCTGGACAGAGACATCTATCCAAACCATTTACCGGTAAAATATTTGTGCAAAGAGGTACATTAATATGATACGATTGCTCTAAATTGAAGTTTTTCTGAATAATTGACATTATTGTATCTCACCAGCATTGCTGGGACATTGGAGTCCTCGGGCTCTAAGCACAACCACAGTGAGGCGCTGTAGAGACTGACTGTAGTTCAAAGACACTTGGATATTGCCATGCTTTGAAAGTGGCTGCATCATAACAAAGAACAGAACAGTATGACAAGAAAAATAACCTTAATCTCCATCATGTAGCAACTCCACTTTTAAATCAGATTAAAAAAAAAAAAGACACATATTAGATGTAAACATTGGCTCTTGTCTACCAGATCGCTCTCGGTCTCAAGGTCTCTCCACAGGACTTTGCCCACTGCCTCACGCAGTTCAGAGTGTTTGAGAGGGAACAGAACATGGCCAACCAGGTGGTGTTTCTTCAGTCTGTCCACGGTGTACAAACTCATGCGTAGAGTGAACTGGTCCACATTATTAGACACCTTAACATACAGTTACAATTAAACAGTTTCAATTTACACATCGGCAATGTTTTGTTAAACATCTGTAAAAGTAAGCCATATATAGTGATATAGTTTTGACTTTCAAATGATTAATAAGATAGTGTTGATTCTTGAGCTAATTAAAATCACACGCCATGGTTTATTAACTGAGAATCGCACACCTTATAATAATTCCCTTCATTAAAATCACTCAGTCAAATCCTGACATTTATTTGAACACCTCAGAGAAAATACATAAAGAGAGATTCCAGTCTGGCCAATCTATTCTCTCCAGCATTTGTAATCAATAGATGATTACAGACATTGTAAAAAGGAAAAAGAATTACAAATTACTTCTAAGTCTAGGATGGAAGTAAATAAAACACGTTGTTCATGCAAGAAGGAATAAGGACTAAGGAAGAATATGTAGTTAATACAGTCGATTTTCTCCCTAATTGCACACGGTTACTCAAAGATTTGTAATCAGTTGCTTACAGTATGTGTTGGACAGAATGTTGAAAAGTTAGAATTGATTTTTAGTATATATAAGATTTAAAAATTTGTATTATGTATTGCAGTGTATTCAAATTACTGTCTATAGTAATTTGCTACAAATGCAGTGAAGATTAGGTCATTAAAAAACCTCTGAAATATTCCTTTAAAGCAGCTCACGACACTGCGTACTGTACCTGAAACACAAAGGTGTCATTGAACTGTGGTTGGCAGCCTTTGCACCGGGCCTTGGCCTGACGATGGTGTCGATCTTCAGATGGCAGGAGCTGTAGATTCACCAGTGTGGCATTGCTTTGGTAGTGGGCAGGCATGTTTGCAGCTTGGAGCAGGGAGACTACCAGCTGCTCTTGTTCCTGCTGATACTGCACAGCAAAACACAGGCGAACGGTGGAGCCACTGGGCTGTGCCCATTCGCTTGGCTCTTCGGGAAGCTGGTACAGATCTGGCCTCAGGCTGCCCAGTGGGAACCAGCCTCCAGTAACATAAAGCCAGAGAAGAAGTGCCAGAGGGAAACGGGAGACAAAGATAAGAATTGAGAGAAACCCTATAATTACATCATTAACATCCTTCTAACTTTATTCTTCACAGCTGAGTGACCTACTGCCTATAGTTAGAGAACCACGCTGACTATGCAGATGTGGAAGCTGTTCCCATTGCTCCTGTTCCTCCTGCCCTTCAGGCGCCGAGGCATGGGATGAACTCTTGAAACTCGGTGGCAGAAAGAAGGAAAGTTCACCCAAACTACGATGCATGAGAGCAGAGTTAAATCTACACTGTGACTTAACACATCTTAAGGACTATTATATTGCTCTTTTAACCTCCCTGAGCAGCTGTTTTCAGGATGGAAAGTACTGTAAGATCAGATACACACCCATAGGTGCTACGTTGTGATGTTTGGAGCACTGGCGTGCATGCAGGAATGACTGGGTTAGTGCTGATGAGTCTGTCCTGCCTCTGGTCCTGCCTTTTTTTCCATAAGAGATATGCTGTCAGGCCAATCAGCACAAGAAAGAGTAGTACGGCGGATAGACCTGTGGCTAGTGCGACCATGTGATCTGATGGCACAAAAAAATTGAAGATTATCGCTATCAGGCAAAATACATCAGCGATCGTTTTATTTCCAGTGGTTCGATCTAATTCAGTTTAGGATTCAGAATCCCTACATTTGGTTCATGCTTGATATTACTGGTAAGTATATGTAATTTACTCTTTTCTCCAATATTATACTTGATAATTGTGGGGCCACTAACAGACGAGCCTTGCTAGACTGGACCTTTATAAGATACTTTTGTTCACATTTCAAGAAAAGAGAATAAACCTTTCCTGGGATTTGTCATGAACAAAAATACCATCCATTTTTGCAAGCTCAAATACTTGAACACAAGTACCAGGCTCATTAATGTCAATCACTTTCCAAATTTACATTGCACTCTAATGTTGGTTGCTTTTAGAAGACAGAATTATCTATTACCTGTAACAGATATCTAGGTGACTGACTTTTTTTGCCACACCACCCATTGGCACTCCCGGACATATGGTGTTAGTATGACACTCATTGATCTTAATAAGTGAATGCCTGATTTTATCCCATCGTGGTTGTTTCTCTAACTACTAATGTGTAAAATATCCCTAATGATGAAAGAAAGCAAAACATGTTGGACCCATTATAAATGTTGTACCCAGTATAGTTAATAAGGAAAAAATGACTTTTGCAAATCAGAATATGTGCTAGTATTTACTTTATTTTTAACATATGTTTTGTACTGTAAGATGTAGGATAGAATAAAAGCTAAACAGTTGTGTTTGTCGTAATCAATGTAAAATATGAGAACGGTTCAGTAAACAGTTTTCTATAATCACCGTCTCAGAGATTATGGTACAATTGAGGCATTTACAAGTTAAATATCACCTTTATTTGCTTCAGTAACCAACATAATTTCTGACAAATGTCTCACAGACGTTCCTACTGTAGCAACGTCTGTAAATATTTAGACAACTCAATAGAGTTGAATAATGTCTAGTTTTAAGTCAGAAAAAATAGTGCCACACATTAAGGTTAATAGTTATGGTTCACAGACTCTGTCCTGTGGTATCTGTCATATTTACTTATTTATCAGCCAATTCCATATTCCAGGTTGTTCTTATACCTTTTTGATTGTGAGCCCAATTTTCCTATTCTTATCCTAGCGTTTTTTTTTGTAAGCTGGATCAATATATATAAGCAAAAGAATAAATATTTACTTACCAGCCATGGATAGTCAAAGCCACCACCAACTTCCAGTTTGTTTTTATCCCTGTGTGTGTGATTAAGATCATTGTCCCTTACCGCTGCTACTTTCCTACATTTCTTCAGTAGCTCTCTTGTTTCTGAGCCTGGCGACAAACCTAATCACCCCAGTGTTCCTGCTCTATTTTGGTTAATCAACACACACATTCGGAGGCTACACAACACTCCAGGCATGTGTCAAAGTAAAACTGCCATTTTCTGTACAACCTATAAGATAAAACCTGTGGTCAGGTTATGAACACTCTAATCTAATCTTCTATTCCTAATTTTATTCCAGATTAGTGGCATCTGCTGTGTTCTCACCTGAACTGTTTTATCTGTCGTGTGTTTCATGAAGAATGAAGAAAGGCTTCTATGCAAAGCTGGTCATAAAGAAATTTTGATCATTAATGCCACATATTTTTAAAATAATGGTTTAGGACATTAGCAACGCTTGCACAAACTTTCTATTGCAATCTCTTCGGAATTGAAACATGTCAGGGTTTACATGTCATCTTTATAGTTTTGATACTTACTCATTTGCATATTATAAAATATGTCAAATCTGGCATGTTTATACATTGACTATTGCATCATCGTGCCTCGGTGACAGCATTATCCTGGTACGGGTTTATTTACTAGGAGCAGATTTAAATGTTATTTCTTCTTTAACATCTTTTTTAAGTTAGTCTGTTACATTCACAGAAGGTTAATGATCAACTCTGGGATACAGGAAACACTAGTAGGACACTTTTTAAGATTTTAATCAGTCAGTTTTTCCCACACTATGTTGTATAGAAAATAGGTGAGTAACAAATTTGTATATTTAAACTGTTTAACACCGATGTTACTTTGTTAACTGTTACTATGCACAACCCACCTCTTCCCTCACTGACCAAATTTTACTTGAGCGATTGACCAGTCTGTTTCTCACCACAGCAGTGACAGTACTATTGTAGTGTGTGTCTCACTTGTTGTCATTAGACACAACAGTGTTGCTGGGGTTTATAACCACCTCACTATCACTGCTGGGTTGAAAACTCAGCCCTATGCTCAGAATCTGACACTGCTGTTGGCTATTAATATGCATTGTCGATGGAAAGTGGAGCTACGGTCTGTAACTGTATACCTACAAGGTGGATTAATGTGGAAGGTTTGCACAAACTGTAGTTCTTAAAAGTAATCCATAATACTCTTTCACAAACACAACACACCTGTCAGCAGTGGTCCTACAGTATGGGGGTCTCACATGGATTTCATTCAGAGGTACTGACTGATTGACAGATTTCCTTTAGTATATTTTGGATGTCCTCGTTTTACTTTACTTAGAAAAATGGGAAATGCCCATACCATACATTCAAAGCAACCATGAGATAACATTCATTCATTCATTCATTCATTTTCTACCACTTATCCGAACTACTCGGGTCACGGGGAGCCTGTGCCTATCTCAGGCATCATCGGGCATCAAGGCAGGATACACCCTGGACGGAGTGCCAACCCATCACAGGGCACACACACACTCTCATTCACTCACACACACACACACACACACACACACACACACACACACACACACACACACACACACACACACACACACTATGGACAATTTTCCAGAGATGCTAATCAACCTACCATGCATGTCTTTGGACCGGGGGAGGAAACCGGAGTACCCGGAGGAAACCCCCGAGGCACGGGGAGAACATGCAAACTCCACACACCATCAAGGCAGAGGCGGGAATTGAACCCCCAACCCTGAAGGTGTGAGGCAAACATGCTAACCACTAAGCCACCGTGCACCGTATATATATTAACAAAGCCAATGGCAACTATGAAAAATAGACAAAATAGACTATTTATATACATTTATAGACTATAGACTAAAGTATTTATATACAAAAATATTAATTTTAGACTGATGACTGAAATGAAAATATCTTAAACATATATATACATGTCTAAAAAGCAATTTTTTTTTACTTTATGCTATTCATCTTTACTGGGCACATGAGGACACTTGCATTGTGGCATTAATGATGTAGAGCATAATGTTTTTGTGACAGTCACCATTCTATTTTCAAAACCTGTTTTCAAAGGTGCTGTTTTCATTGTTCCCACGGCAACCTTAAAAATGTCATGATGAAAATTCATTGGGCTCCCATTGAGCATGGCTGTTTCTATAGCAACGAGAAGAGAGATGGATGAGTAAGAGACAGTGATTGTGCATGTGTGTGCATGGTATGTGAGAAAGTGACTAAGAAAAAGCAAAAATAACGAAAGGAGTAAAAGGTGAAAAAAAAACGTGAAGTAGGTTGTAGCATGTGAACAAGAGATTGCGATACTACTGTAATTAGTGGTCTGTGTTTCTTCCTAATGGTTTTATTATGGATAGAAGGAAAGACAATGAGTTAAAAGACTGGCATGCCTGATATGCTTTGACATTCGAAACGTACTGTATTCCTGTGACACTCCACTGTCTCCAGTCTGACCTCCCACCCCCATCCTCACCCTGAACAACGCCCTCTCATCACCTCCTCAAGCCCTCCCTCCACTGAGGATTTGTCTCTCACTGGCAGAGCCTGTGGTTTGTAATCAGATGACAGTAGGCGATAATCCAACACTACACTCACTTGTGCTAGGTTTTGTGTACTTCTTCAAGAGCACGCAGGAAGAGACGAGAAACGAAGGAGGAGGGGAAAGAGGGACTAATGTGAAAGCTTTCCAGACGTTTGGAATGTGGGAGGTGTGTATATGTGAAGTGTGCGTGTGTGTGTGTGTGTGTACAGTATGTGTGTTAGACAAGAAAGTAGATGTGGACTTACCTGTGCAAAGGTTTCTGTACCAGCTGAAATACAGACTGGAGGGTGACATGACAGTAAGTAAAGCGAGTGTATGCAAAGAGAAAAAAAGGAGTAATGATGAAGAAAGGATAGCTTGGGGGTTTTTTTGTGTGTGTGTTCCGTAAGTCTGATGGGTGTGTTTTGTCTGGGTTTTCAGGCTGTGACTAAGAGGACAGGATGATGGTTTAGGGGTCAGTCAGAGGATGTGTTTTATGATGCAGGTATGTGATGAGTTTATATAAAACATCTAACATGGTATTTTTAGATCTAGTCTGAAGGACAACTGTTAGATCTTTCCATAACGGTATTGCATGGATAAAGTATGTCAGCGTGTGTATTACTGGAGTTCCAGTCATGTTGCTAGCATTTATGTTTACAAAATAATCACTTGACTCCACATATCAAAGTTGAGTCATCTCCTGTCTAAGTCATCTCCTATCATATTAAACAGCAGCAAAGATTGTTTATGAATACACACATACCGAGTTAAGGAAAGTCATGTGTCCGGACGTCATTCAGAAATTCATTTTGTGATGTACCTTAAAGTTCTGCCAATAAACCTTTCACACATGAAAATCGTAAGAATTCCCCCTTATATAGAAGCCTTATATTTACAATTAATTTGAAATGCTTTTATTACCTGCATTGTAGCATATTCAATATCTTATAAATTGTATGTAATTAAGTTTACCAGCAAGTATCTGATTTCATAATATTACTACATAATGGTTAATAATCTATATATTTGTTTATAGAATGATGCAGACAGTAATGTTGAAATGCAGTACTGTATAAACACAGATCTGGTATTTGTCCTTGTAGTATTTTTTGCCCATTATAAAGAATTATATAAATTACATCTTGCACTAACTATAATCAACTTTGTCTTTCATATAAATATAAATAAAATATAGAATATTACATGCAGGACATTACAGGCTTTTAGTGATAGTTCATTCATTCATTCATTTTCTACCGCTTATCCGAACTACCTCAGGCGTCATCGGGCATCGAAGCAGGATACACCCTGGACGGAGTGCCAACCCATCACAGGGCACACACACACACACACACACACACACACTCTCATTCACTCACACACTCACACACTACGGACAATTTTCCAGAGATGCCAATCAACCTACCATGCATGTCTTTGGACCGGGGGAGGAAACCGGAGTACCCGGAGGAAACCCCCGAGGCACGGGGAGAACATGTAAACTCCACACACACCATCAAGGCAGAGGCGGGAATCGAACCCCCAACCCTGGAGGTGTGAGGCAAACATGCTAACCACTAAGCCACCGTGCCCCCTTAGTGATAGTTGTTAATGTGAATTCTAATTTAATTTCGATCTATGGTACTTCTTTGGGAATCGGCATTTAGATGGGATTTCACTTATAGTGCTTCATGAATGTACACTGGGAACACTTCGTTGCATTGAGAACATTTCAAGAAGGGAAAAGTGTTTTTGTTATAATACATTATACCTTACGTTACAGATATAATACCAGACTATGTGTCAGTGCATTATAGCATTAAGATGTTTTAATGCACAGTTATTTATGAACATATATTTCATCTGCTGGAGAGATTACAGCTCATAGTCTGCCTGTAATAAGTGACTCTATATAGTAAATTCTTATCTGATCTTCTCATTCTGTTGTTGCTGCAAACCCCACCAGGAAAATGAGAATGAATGAACGAATGAATGAACATGCTATACACCCTGTAACTTGTATCGATGATTATGGCATTATATGATTTAACCTTGAACACTGGATTCAAAAGAATGTTACCATATACAAAGAGTTTAATATCTCACTGGTGACATGACCACTGAAACGACATATTTCTCATGTTTAATTAGCATCTTTTACAGATTATTTTGATATATAATATCAAAACGTGTCCATAAAAGACTGCGAATGGGATGACGGCTTAGACTGAATCCCTGTCACTGTGGTTTTAAAGATGTATTACACTCTAACTAACAATTGCTCATAATACAGACACATATGTGTGTGTGTGTGTGTGTGTGTGTGTGTGTGTGTGTGTGTGTGTGTGTGTGTGTGTGTGTGTGTGTGTGTGTGTGTGTGTGTGTGTGTGTGTGTGTGTGTGTGTGTGTGTGTGTGTGTGTGTGTGTGTGTGTGTGTGTGTGTGTGTGCACGTTCACAGTTGCCATCAAATGATTGAACTATGATATAAACTTTGAATAAAATAAACTTTGGATGGGTTAAATGCAGAGAACAAATTCTGAGTATGGGTCACCATACTTAGCCGTACGTCACATCATTATCGTCACTCGTCATTAAACACCTAGGAATATCTGAATGTGTATAAAAAGTGTAGATAGAATGTGTTCTTTGTTTGGCAAGAATTGCTTTCTCTTTTACCTCCTTAATTTTCAACTCCTTCAGTCTGAAGTGTCTGTCCAGTCTGTCCTGATCGACTCTGTCTGTCACTGTCACTCAGCAGCAGAGTGTGTCTACCTGTTTTATTTTGATTTACTTGATTTATTGTTATGGTTATGTTAAAAACAAAAAGGACAGTTTCTCACACACCTGATTGAACAAATGTTCTTTTACATGTACAGTATGTATGTTTGTATGTGTGTTATGTGTTCAGTTGTGACCTATATTTAATCTGGAATAAAATTGCATTGCTGTAAGTTACATGTAAACATATCTGTGTTTCCAATATAGGTTTTTCAAAATGACACAGGAAAAACACTCTGAACCTGGACTCTACCTCCCTAGCAACCATCTTGGTTTTGCCCGATCAGAGATGGAGCTTGATCATGAGCACCCAATTATCTCCTTATCTAAGAGTTTCTCAGACATGGCCAGTGGTCATACTCAGCGAGTCGATCTAGCCAGGTACCGGCAACATCTCCGCAAATCTGTCAGCAATGCGGGCTACCCTCAGAGACCAGTCGTTAGGGGAAGATCTGTCACAGGCATGCCTTCATCTTTGGAGCTTGAGAAATGTAGCATAGCTATAGGTGGTGTTGATACCAGACCAGAGACTGTTTTCTGTTGTGGGCAAGCTACACAGCCCTGGAACATCAGTGAGGACTCACAGCAGGCATACGCTGCCGAAAGGTGTGCGCCATGTTCCCCTTCCATGAACAGGATAGGCTGTCTAGAGGGTAGGGAGTCATGTTGCCAATGTTATGAAGAGGAAAACTTGAAAGCCAGTAACAAAGTGGTTTATGGGAGGTTGTCTCCTGCTCTAGGCACCAGGCTCCATATTAGGAATACACACAGCCCTGCACATCAAGGGATGGGTGATGAACATTGTACACAGAGTCCTTTTAAAGGTGAGAGGCAGCATTTACCAGCATGCAGGTCTGTATGTGTTAATAATGCACTGAATGCTGGTCCCTTCAAAAAAACTTGTCATGTTGTGCCCTGTCATGGACATTTATTACCTTTACCAGCCTGTACAGGAAGTCCTTGTTTACCCGAAAGGTCACTACTCCATTCACCTTGGCATGGTTTTCCACCCCTGGTGTCATCTGTCAGTGAGACGAGACTAAACAGTCAGGCTGCAGGTCACTGCTATGGACCTGAAACACATGGGACGAACATTTCTACCTTCAGACAACAACAAAATAGACAGTCTGGGATTGTCCATCGGACAGTAAGAGATGCCTGCAACATGACATCTCAAAAGAACTTTAGAGAAGTTGGTGTGCAAACCATGTCTACAGATTCCCTTATTTCTCCTCTCTCTAATGCTTTCCCTGAGATCAGTATAACAACTCATCCATGTTCAAACACAAGTCCAGATGGAGATGATGTGGAGACCAGGATCTCAGTAAAGGAGGTGGAATGGGATGCAGAGGGAATGACATGGGAGGTCTATGGGGCAGCTGTAGACCCAGAGGAGCTTGGCCTGGCCATCCAGCGTCATCTAGAGCTTCAGATCAAAGAAACAGCAGCTGCTGCTGCTGCTGAGAAGAAAACATCTGCAGAGAATACTTGTCCCTCAATGCAACAAAACAACCGACAAAGAAAGAATGAAAATATGGTACGATTATTGTGTGGTCCAGCATGCTTTTCTCAGTCCACTGCTGTCGAAGACTGAGGACATAAATGAAATTGTAAGCTTATGAGCATGTAAACTGCCTTCTTTACCTCTAAATTACTTTTTTGAATTAATATTCCAGACGACATCTAAGTACAGGGTATGTGTCTGTTCATCCCTTAAAGTCCCAGCTTATTAATCATTTATAACTCTTGAAGCAGAGAACTAATAAATTCTCTGAGGAAATTCGAAGATTCTGGAGGTTTACACTCAGGAACAACTGAACGGCAATACTTAAAACTATCGTACACGTGTATATTGTACCTGAGTAAAATCTGACCGTGGTAAATCTGGTATCTGGAGAAAATGGGTAACATGATAGGGCAATTGGCTGTAAACAATCAAAATACTCTTTCAAATTTATAATTACAAGTCTGCAATCAAAAGCTTACTGTAAAGTACAGATCATAATGAATTGGTTACATTTAGTATTTGTGCTTTGACAGAACAAATGAGATTCTGATATCTATTATGCTTTACTTTCTCACTGCTAGCAGGTATTGATTAAATCATGTACATGCTTTATTTTATTTCAAACGTAACATACGATTTTAACGGCGAGATGGTGGTGCTGTTTTATTTACTTAATTTATTGAATACTGTTCAGAAACATAAAAACAGACATTATTAAGTTTTTCGGAATAACGAAGACATTATAGGGTACATTAATTACTTACAAACCATAAATCACAAAAAAACAACAAAAAAACAAAAACGAATGGAAACCATGTCTACTGATTTGCCAGTTTCTCTTCACGATGTGTTTCCTTATTAATAATTCATGCTTCGTAGGAAGTTACTCAAAATTTTTTTTTTAAATTTGGAAAATTCAACTGGACAGAGGTGATAGTCAGTATTGTTCTAAAACTTTAGACATATCTGACACTATTAAGGAATTATCACCTGCCTTCAGGGTCATAGTTTTATGATGCGATCTTCTTACTGTGTATTTTATTGTCACTATCTATATTCAAGGGAAGAGTAAACTGAAGCATTCATAGCAGAATCAATTATGGTTCTTCAAATTTGTGTGGTGAAAAAGCTATAACAATGTGTGTGTGTGTGTGTGTGTGTGTGTGTGTGTGTGTGTGTGTGTGTGTGTGTGTGTGTGTGTGTGTGTATTTTGCCAATTCTGGTCAAATCTCAGAATGTATTCACAGCTTTATTCTTTTGCCAAAGCAAGTCATACCTTTCTTTAGACCACAGCATTGTGATTCACTGTCAATAGATAAACAATATAATAATCTAAACGGTCTAATAAAAATGATCTTAATACATGTTACTTAATGGAAGTGTGAACAACTGCTTTTGTCTGCATAAGTGCAAAAATAAATTGTTTGGAAAAAATAAACCTTCTTTTATTCAGACTGCATTAAATACATGGTGATGCGACACGGAATACAAAAAGCAGGTGTTGTTGTCTTTATGTGTAAGAGCATCTAAGTTTCTGGACGAATCATTTAGAGAGCAGATGAGGATCCTGTTAAACCTGGTGAATATTGTTCTGGTAAAATGCTCTGGACAATTCTATTGTCCTTCGGTTGACATTTTGTGCGTTTGGATGATCAGGCACATTCTCCGGTTTTGACAGTACTGGAGCACCTCATCTCACTGTGTTTGTGATGTTATTGTTGTATCATGTTACATCATTCAGAGAAAACACAACAAGTCGACCGGGGTGTCGACGTTAGCTAACGCTCCATCTAAAGACTATCACTATTCTGTAATATCATTAATCTCAGAATCTGACAGTGTTTAAACATAGTTTATAACAACTTCATATTTGACATGACAGGATTGTAATAGAAAAATGTTGTGAATAACAAAAATGAACATTGAACATTCTTTACCAACACACACACACACACACACACACACACACACACACACACACACACACACACACACCTGAAATTAGGAACAGCAAAGATAACAAAGGGGGACTGAACTGTTTTCCAAACTTCACACTAAGCTTAAAAGATAAGACCTTTGTGACCGTCGCCCTGCCTGTGCAACGACATGATTAGAGGATGACAAGATCAGTGGAAGACGCCACACAGACACATAATTATGAACCCTGGGTCCAGCATCTACAGAACTGCTTTACAAGTAAACTAACTCACTCTGTTCAGACTTAGGTCGGGACCGACTGATTTAACACTTGCAAGTGTATTGAATAAATATATTTGATATTCCACAGGACTCTGCTGCGTTCTTCTCTGCAACTTAGGAAAGAGTTCACTTGAACTATTATTTCTGATTAATAGAATAGAATTTCCTCCACAGGATCGAAACATAATCCTCGGATGAACCATATGATTCTACATCAAGGTTTCTCGATCTCTTTAAAGCATGTATCTTCTTTCAGGAAAAATCCAGATCTCTTATGATTGCAGTATAATCGAACCATTCAAACGTTTATCACATTCAACAACAACTCCAACCAATTATGTATGTAATGTTGAATGATTCAGATATCTTTTCCATAGATTTTTTTTTTTAATGAAATTAGTTTCATAAGCATCATGGTGGTAGTTTTTGCAGATTTGCAGAACAAATCTTGCAGGTTTTCCCATTAACACATGGTTTTCCCACCTCCCTAAAGCATGCAGGTGGGTTGATTAAGTGTGTAAATGTGTATGCCTAGTGCTCTATAACAGACTTGTGTCCCATCTGGGGTGAATTCTCTCATTTTGTCTGCATTGCTGTCATTGAAAGTCAGTAGACCCACCTCGACCATGATAAAGTGATTTTTGGAGCGTATTTTGGAACACACTAGTGTGACTAATTAGAATTATTTGACAAATGAATTTAACTGCGCAATCAATTAGGCTAACTACATATACCGACTTTAACAATAGCAGTTAATTATAATTATTACTATCAATTACACTGTTAAAGAATTATTATTAATTAATATTTACATACCTCCGGTGTATTTACACGACAGGCACCTAGGACTACCATTACTGTTATTTTTCTATTTATCAAATAATTATTAGTTTTATTTTTTACTTAATTTTAACCCGAATTACATTTTCTATTACGCCATCTGCTGGTAAAACACACGAGGTGCAGCCTGACATTAAATCTACAGTAAGGCTCGGACAGCACTATGAATGCCACGTCATCAGCTCACAACCCCATGATCCTCAAGGAACATTTACATTTACCTCATTTGTCTGTCAGTTTCTACAAAAAGTCACACACAGTTGAAACATAATGCAAGTGAGCAATTCAGGATTAAGGGTCTTGTTCAAGGACCCGACAATCGCTGCTTGATTTTACCATGATTTAAACTCAACAGTAGCTCAGTGCTTTAACCACTGATCTTAGCACCTATCATCAAATTCTTTTAAGCAAACACACACACACACACACACACACACACACACACACACAAAACCTCTTAACTTACTATCCCTTAACTAACTTCGTATCCCTTACACAAATCTCACACAAACATCAAATAAGATGACCAATATACTGTATTTTCACCAACATTTCGTATCACTGGTCATCATCTGGATGTCAGCATTATTGCACTCATTTGAATTCAGAGTGTTATTTCCCAAATGGTTTGAAACTTGACCGTTGTAACAACATATATTGTCCTTTTCTCTAAACTATGTACAAAGACTAAGCATGTGAGCTTATAGGTTCCTGATTCAGCTTTAAGCTTAAATCATCATGTGTTCACTTGGAAGTCACCAGATTTTTGGAGCGAGTGTTAAGGTTTGACTGGCAGGAGGAGGCACAGAGTATTCTGGGTATTTTGTTTTGCCCTGGAGAGAGAGATTGTTTATTAAAAGTGCTGATGGAACTCTCATGCTGCTCAGGGTCAGGAGGCTACAAAAGCCCCCTCTGTCTCACCAGAACAATCCAGTGTTGAGGTATATTGTAGTCTTTTTGTCCAGGTACAGAGGGCTGGAGCCAGCACAATGTGCACCCTTTGACCTTGGTATGATATAAATGCTAGTTCTCCAGAGCTACGGCACTGTTTATTTAACTGTCGATGATGGCACAAAGGAGCTTTTTGCTACATCTTGTGGTTCTGGTTTTGCTGGGTCTTACGCTGGAGACAGAAGCCTTCAACCCCAGCCGTCTCCAACAGCACAAAATCCTCCACCTGGGTGAGCTGTGCAGCTATCAGTGCTTTACATTAAGTTATATAGTTTACCACTTTAAAGTAATACAGAGAGTGGTTCTCAGGCTCTAAATGCAGTTTGGTTAATGATGTTTTGTTCTGTTTTATAGACTGGCCCAAAGATTGTGGCCTAGCTCACTTCAAACCACACACCACAGAACGCATTGTATCAGGCAATGAGGCCAATCCTCACTCATGGCCATGGCAGGTCTCACTGCAGGTGAGTTTTTAGATTTCTAAAATTCATTAAAAACATCTGATTTAAATGATACTGGAATGTTGGACTTCTACAATCTGTCACACTATACTGTAGGTTCGTCCCAGAGGCAGCAAATACTACGTCCATGTGTGCGGTGGAACCCTGATCCACAAAAACTGGGTGCTCACTGCAGCCCACTGCTTCCAGAAGTAAGGATTAAAGCCAGATTAATTCTATTTAGTCAATTAACATGTTCTAATTTCTCCAGTTTTGAGGCAGTGGTGGCTCAACTGGTTAAGGCTCTGGGTTGTTGATTGGAGGATCAGGGGTTCAAGGCCCAACACAGCCAAGCTGCCACTGCTGGGCCCTTGAGCAAGGTCCTCAACCCTCCCTGCTCCAGGGGTGCTGTATCATAACTGCCCCTGCACTCTGACCCCAACCTGCTCAGTTGGGGTATGTGAAGAAAAGGATTCCACTGTGCTGTAATGTATATGTGGCGATAATAAAGGCTTCTATGCCCCCCGTTCTTCTTCTTCTTCTTCTTCTTCTTCTAATAGGTGAAATGAGTATATTAATAAGTCAACCAGTGATGATCGTGATTAGCCACGACTGACATGACATGATCAGTTCTTTCTCTCTATCACATTGCATAGGGGTAAAGCTGAAGATGCAGGTAACTGGCGTATTGTTTTGGGGAAGCACCGGCTGAAGAAATCCGAAGCAGCCGAGCGTATTTTCCCTGTGAAGAGAATCTACAGACATGAGAATTTTCGTTACCCTCTGCACAGTGAACTGGACTACGACATAGCTTTGGTTAAAGCAGGCACAGACATTCTACCCAGTAACTTTATCCGCTACGCCTGCCTGCCGCGCAAGCAGACCAACTTAAAACCTGGCCATTACTGCTGGGTGACCGGTTGGGGGGACACACGAGGTACCTTACCTCTCGTTTACTAATATACAACTAGAATATTACTCCTTAGGAAGGAAAAGGTGGAAGATCAAGTATTCAACAGAGGCCATAAATGCTTACGACGGTGGATGTGCTGTTAATTTGGGGCTGTGTGTATTTTTTGTCTATCTCAGGTGGGAAAGATAACGTGTCACTGGCCGAGTCATTGAACCAAGCCCGTCTGCCTGTCATCGACCACAAAACATGCCGGCAGAAGAAGTTTTGGGGAGATCGTGTGAGGGAGTCCATGATCTGTGCTGGATTCAGAGACACAGAGGGACCTCCTGCTGCCTGCCAGGTAAAGTTTATTAAACAATATCTATTGAATAATTATTTCTAAAATATAAAGACTTAAAAAAAAAACTTTTTGGGTACATTTTAGCTCTATCTCAAATATGCACTACAAACTGTCACATGTACTATAGACTGGAGTACTTGTGATGGACCGAATTATTTTAGAAAGTAAGGACCTGACCTGCATAAACACAGTTACCATGTTTCAACATCTTTAAACTTTATTTTATGTTAAACAGAACTATAATTGTATAAAATTCCTGTACAATGGGGCTTATAAGAAAAGATTTCTGAAAGTTTATATGGAAAATTACTATTACTAAAAGTGTTTCGAGCTTAAATCTTAATTGTAAACAGAAAATTAAACCTGAAAATGATTTTTCCATCCAGGGAGATTCCGGTGGTCCTCTAATGTGTCAGGTGGGTGAGGATCGTTGGGAAGTGCGTGGCATAGTAAGCTTCGGCCCCATCGGCTGCACGGTGGAAAATAAGCCCAGCGTCTTTACTCGCACTCTTGTTTACATCCCCTGGATTGAGGCTACTCGCATCAGGGACTTCTTTTTCCACTGATCTCCCTGCCATCGGTGACCACCAGGTCCAACTCTAAGGGGTTTACAGCTGTCGACTGTCTATAATACCTGGCAGTGCATTAATTTAAGAGCTTACCTTACTTCCTTTATGGGCTTGTTGGCTGCCATCTTCTGCTCTTTTTAAACACATAAAACTTAAAATGAATAAAATAACATTCATGTCTGTGTCTATTCACATTAAAAAATAAATTCAATTTGCTCTAAAAAGCCTGCAGGGATTGTTATTAATGTAATTTGGGATTTTCACAGCCTGTGAAATTTATTTTTTGTTCTCAGTGTTCCCCAAAGATGATATAAGAAATATCACAACACATAGTATACTTCTTAGTTTGCTTGGAAAAATAAGAACACAGAAAAATCCGTTTTTTTTGGGGTTTTTTTAAATAGTGCCAGGTCTCACTGCTCTCAGACTAAATATATATTTTAGGCTTACTTTCTGGTTAAAAAAAATGCCAACAAAAACTGTATCGTGCGACTACGGTCTGATCAAATAAGGTTTTGTGTTTAGGAACACTAGAGAAAAACAAGAAAAGGTTATTCTAAATAGAAGCTACAACTTTACACCAGACATTCTGGTTTTCCCCTGAAACAGCCAGTGTACAAATAATCAGTAACGGCTTCATTTAGAGTTTATTCGTTCATTTCTACCGCTTATCCAAACTACCTCGGGTCACGGGGAGCCTGTGCCTATCTCAGGCGTCATCAGGCATCGAGGCAGGATACACCCTGGACGGAGTGCCAACCCATCGCAGGGCACACACACACACTCTCATTCACTCACAATTTTCCAGAGATGCCAATCAACCTACCATGCATGTCTTTTGAAACCGGAGTACCCGGAGGAAACCCCCGAGGCACGGGGAGAACATGCAAACTCCACACACACACACAAGGCATAGGCGGGATTCGAACCCCCAACCCTGGAGGTGTGAGGTGAACGTGCTAACCACTAAGCCACCGTGCCCCCCCCTCTAGAGTTTATATAAACAGCAATTCATTTGTCTTCTGTTACTGCTCTAAAATCCTGATCCCGGACTCTCTGTGAATCCAGAGCACATTCTAGGACGTGAAAATACACACCGGGTGGGACGACATTTTACGGAGCGTAATTTACCTACGTTGTAAATACATTTGTGCTATTACAATATTAACAAAGTGAAATATCTAGCACCACACCTACTCACGGTATCACATCTGATAAGCACATGTATAATATAATAAAAGAGGCCTTGTTATTAAAGCTTATTTGAGATGAATAGCTCATGCTAGCACAAACAGCAGTCATTTTTAAATTTTGTATTTAATATTTGGAAGGTTATTACATTACACTGAATAGGAATATTCTACACTGTTACAAAGAGAACGGCTGAGATGTGATCACAAAAGAGAAATTCAGAGCACAGGCTAGACTTCAGTAACCGTAGCTAGAGAACTTCTCTCCTGATATTGGCTATACCATGACCCAAGCGGCATGTTGAAATCTGTCAAATGGGTAAAAACGTTTAGAGTTACAATGCGTATATATATATATATATATATATATATATATATATATATATATATATATATATATATATATATATATATATATATATATATACTGTATATTCATGGTCTTAACCTTGGAACAAGAAATTAATCGTGATGGTGCTTCAGTCAGCCCAGAGATGACCTGCAGTACAAAACAGTCTAATATGATGATAAATATATAAGTATTTCAAAAAATGCGACTTCATTTTCCTGATTTTTGATGATATATCTCAGAAAATATTTTGTACGCCTTTCAGTGAAGCCCATAATAAATATGGTGGTCCGAGAATCTCAGACATTTGGCCATTCTGTTGCACACTATTGTGGAACATGGAACATGGGCTTTAAATAAAAATGTCCACGGTTTGGTCTCAAGGTCCTCTTCAATAATGTATAGGAGTCGTGCCTTTAAGGTGATCCCAGTTGTTGTAGAGGGCATATAATCCTGACATGGCTAATCCGACAAGACCTCCTCTGGCAACTCCTTTTAGTCCACCTGACACAGACAGACACAAATTAGAAATACCAGAACAACTAAAATTGCTAAATATTTACATGAAAAGAATCACTCACTCTTTATGTTTGTGTTTTTTCTATGGATGATTGATTTTTTTACGTTTCACTCACTTGTGGATTTAAACATCATCCCTGTTAACGTCCCAGCAGCTACTGTGTTAATGTCGTCTTCTGCTCCTCTGGCCTTTTCTATAGCCACACCAAATGCACTGTACAGCAGAGCTGTGGAGAGACCGGGTGATTTTAGTAAATGTACCTTACCCTAAGTGCTTGTGAATGCAATCTATAGGACTCTCATTATAATGCATCGCTTCACATGTCTTACCTATTGATCCTAATGTGTTAGCCCATGATGCTCCCTGTCGTGTGACCATGTTTATTATTCTGAAATATAACACACAGAGTTAATGAAGAATGTGAGTACATTAGAAAGCTTTTCCATTTTATTATTATTAATAATAATAATGCTCCTTAAACAAAAAATCCAACTTCCACACCTGCATGTCTCGTCCAGACACAGGATACAGTGATACATCCAGATACGAGTGCTTTGACATACGTATTTTTTGAGATACGAGCTGTGATTCGACCAAATTTTTTGCCTTGAGATACGAGCAAATTTTTGAGATACGAGCATCCGATCCGCCGCCGTCGAAACAAAGATCCAGAACAACCACGTGTGCTCTGTTTCCCCTGCCTCAACTTCCCGCGTCTCACTCGGTTAAAGCCGCCTCACCACCGCACACGACAGACGACAGCCGATAAACCGGAAGTCATTCATTTCCTATGGAGAGTCACAAAGGCGCCGACCATCTGCAGATCCGTAATTGTTGGATCCGTTTTGAGCGTTGGATCCGTTAAAAAATTTGAACTTGTGCGACTGCACCGTATCCGATATGCCGACAGGTTTTTATTAAAACGACCGGCAGATATTAGTGAGGAAAGAGTGACAAAAAAGGCAAAAACTAGTGAAGCGAAAAGCGATGAAGAAAATTAAGCAGTTCAGTTAAGTTAGGAGAATTTCAATTAAGTTCGTTAATTTTAGTGAAGTTTAGTTAAGTTCCATTTAAGTGTAAAGTAGCATTAAGAGTGTACAGTTAGCGAGTAAGTGAACGAAAGTGAAGGTGTAATTCCTCCTAACTCCTCCGCCTGTTTACTCCTCCCTCAACCTCCGTACGCATCTTCCGTAAAGTAAAACCAGTTAATTTTTTTAACATTCTCTTTTATTACTATATGTTTTTATACACTATTTGTCATTTATAAATACAGGTACTGTACATTTTTCATATTCAAAACACAAACAAAACAACTGGAGTGGAATTTTGCGAGCTGGAACGGATTAATGGGATTTCGATTCTTTTAAACGGGGAAAATTGCTTTGAGATATGAGCAAATTGAGATACGAGCAAGGTCACGGAACAAATTAAACTTGTATCCCAAGGTATTACTAATTAATTACTAATTAATTAATTATTACTATTATTAATCTGAACAATTTGTTTCAAAAATAATTTGCATGTATTGTCCAAACTATAGAAACAAAGATCATAAAAAGCACAATCATTTATGCCTCAAATAACCGTGTGCAATATAGATGTACATTTAAATGAAGTCACCTTGTTAATACAGTAATGATTAAAATTAGTATTAGTCCCTTTATATTATATCGATACATTGACGATTTTATTAACAATGTGTTTTACTTCATTAATTGCTCTCTTCAGATGCACTTGTGTTCTTTTTCATTCAAATAATTTGGCGAAAAGAAAAAGGTGATATACAAGCAAGTTTATTATGTAGTTTATATTTTTTTTCCTTTCACTAAAACCACCTCAGCTACACAATTTATGAGTTTGAAAACTCAAATTAATCAGTGGACAATAGGGACTGGGAAGATTAAGGTTATGAGCCTATTTCAGCATTACATCATTCGATATGTGCACGGTCAAGATTCCACACTTACTGAACATTTCTGGGTTTTGACCATGCCATATCTCTGGTCTCCTTCACGCCCAGACGAAGCCCGTTCAGTGCTCCGAAAGCGGTCCCTAAAAGACATTAGACACAATCCTTCAAATACCAGAGTTCCTGCAGGTGAACATCGAAGACCCGGGCCAGACAAAAGTGCATCTCACCAGTTATGCAGGATGCTCCAATGGTGAAGAAAGCTAGTTCAAAACGCCCACGTGTTTTGCTTGCTCCAGTTGGCAATATAAATTCTTCTGTGTCCTAAAGAGAGACGAGGCAGATAGAAAACCCAGGTTTTACTACGTATGTCAGTGTTTTGCAGGCTTATTAATATAAATCGAAAATAATTTGTCTCAAAAACATCACATTTAACATTCACATTTAAAATAAATTAATTAAATAAAAAAAACATGCAGAAAATGACTGAATGCACAAACCTGCACAAGGTAGCGAGGGTCAACATTGAGGTAGGGTGAGATGGGGTTCATTCCACTCACTGGGTATGAAAAGAACAGCATGAAACACGCACAAAAATCTCCACTTTACCATGTGTCCATGTGTTAAGAGTTTTAAATGTCACCAAAGTGACGTGATCATCTTTAATGACGTGATCAACAGGCTATGGACACCAGTGAATTATGGGATTTCATAAAAAACACTCCACATTCTCCACCATGCTTCTAGCAGGGCTCTCAAGTTTTGAAGACAGGCAAGCATGACATCTCCAAATCTCCTTTTATTTGTGTGTGTGTGTGTGTGTGTGTGTGTGTGTGTGTGTGTGTGTGTGAGAGAGAGAGAGAGAGAGATTATGACTGGTGTTGTTTATTGTAAGTGTTTGTTGCCTTTTTGGACTCCTTTATCATTTGTAATGTTGCTTCCATTTAAAACAGTTCGGCTCAAGTCCAGATATTTTTAGGGTCATAATTGAGGACAATGTCCCGTCCAGAGACAAGCTGTGTCGTGATGAGGTTTTGTTCAAACCGACCATCGGAAATATCCTCTCTAATAAATGTTTTTTAGTTGGTTGTTGCGTTAAATCTTACCCAGATAGTGCTATTTTCTGATTGGCTATTGTGTAGCCTCTTTTTTTTTGATTGGCTGATAAGTGTCAGGCTCGACTAAGAGACAGCGGTGCGGACTGATACATTTTGGGTGCTGCGGCTTATTAAATAAATATATGATAAATAGCCAGAAAGACCCAAATGCGTGACTGTCACTCTCAATGCGTGACACTTGACAGCCCTGCTTTTAGACAGGAGGAAAAACGTGAAGGCTGAAAGTTTGACTAGCTAACAAAACAATCGCATGGTGTCAGTTTAAGCAGGTGAAAATAAACAAGGTTTTACTCACGTGGGACTCCAGAAAACTCAGAACCTCCTCCACCAAACATGCCACCAAATCCTCCTTTATAAGCACCAGATGCTGGAGCACTGTTATCCATGATCCCCACAATGACAGACTAAATCTATCTAACCTGAAGAGGTGACACTGATGCTAACGTAGCTACAGCTAAAGCTATGTGAGTAAATTAGTCAGACTCCTTTACTAGGGGCGGTGACACTACCTTTAATACACTGTATAGCCCGAGCCAATAACTCTTCTTGTTAATCACAACGCAGGGTATTTGATTATGTATTTAAAAAAAGAGTTCTTCTTGATCGCCGGTTATATGGAACATCATGTCTGACCTCCACCACGCTGTGCTGCCGGAAAACGGTATGGAAGGGCATCGCACTGCCGTAAATGAACCCGTGATACGGGTTAGACGCTCTAGAATTCAGGTGGAGACTGTTCTAAAAATCCAATGAGTCAGTTGCATCATTTAGTCTTAGTATCAAATCGAATGTATCATCTTGAAAATGTAGCGTTCGCCTTTTTTAAATTTATTTATTTATTTTTTGCTGCATTACTGAATTACTATCACTTTACGACACTTCACGACAGTTCGTGCATGAGGTTGTCCCCTTCAAACACAGTTGAGTGTAAAACATGAGTGTAACACAAATACGTCCATTGTTTGGGATACTTTTGATAACTTTCAAGCATTTATAAAAAACAGAATGTATTAAATATGTTCTGAACCTGACTTTGCTTTTCTGGCCTTTTTTTCTTTCATTGTTTATGCAAATATCCAGATATTAAAGTTTTAAATAGCTGAAAATATGTATAATATATTATATAATCATCATCATCATCATCATCATCATCATCATCACCCACATCATCATCACCTCCACCACCACCACCACTACCATCATCATCATCATCATCATCATCATCATCACCATCATCATCACTATCATCACATCATCACCACAACCACCATCATCATCATTATTATCATCATCATCATCTCTTGAGCCTTGATTGGGCTTTAAACACTAGATGGCAGTCAAGAGCTGACTTAAAACATTTGCATTCAAATTGCTTAACGTCAGGAGAAAAACAATTACATTCCAATAACGAAAAGTGCATAAATGTGTAATAAATATAAATAATAATAATAATACAGTTTGAAAAAAAAAAAAAAAACAACAACAGTGCTTGTATACGGACCGGTATATATTGTTCCACACATTCGAGTGTTTTCCCAGTGCTAAAACACCAACACTCAGATAGTGCTGTTAATCAGCTGAATATTGTGATTAGGTGTGTTGGAAGCAGCAAGACTCAAAAACTCAAATATACAAGACAGAAGGTTCTCCAGGACCAAACCTCTGCTGTAGACTAATCGTGTTGATCTCCGGTAATCTCTAGAAGCTGCATAGCTTTGTGGGAGAAATGTCTGTTTGACTTCAGTCTTTATCAGTCACAATGGCTGTTTAAGCTCTGCTCCTTCTTTCTGATTCTTTTCCACAACTTAAGGTGGAGCAATAACATTTGCCATTGTTGTTATTCTGTGAGCTCAGACTTTCTGGCATCCACACTAAATTATCCAGGGCTTTCTGTGGGAGCAGAAATGGCTCAGTGTTCCCCAACAAAAAGGCCATTGAGAGCCAGTGGAAGGCCTCCCATGGGCACCCACACTGTCGAACATACTAAATCGCTGCAGTGGAGTTGGAGAAACGGCTCCCTGTGGAAAATGGCTGCTGTGGGGAACAAGTTTGATGTCGTTGCACGTGATTCTCAGACGATATTTATTTTTCACCTTAAGTGTTTTTTTCTTCACCAGGTTTTTTTTTTCCTCCTTTAAGTTTTATCATTTTTTTCTTATTTTACTTGCAGATATTCTTCTTTTATATTTACTTTCAGATTAAGCTTTTAAATTTACTTTATGGGCAAACCAAGGCACAACAAAGTATGTTTGATGAATTCAAATGGACACACACACACACACACACACACACACACACACACACACACACACACACACACACACACACACACACACACTCACTCACTCACTCACTCACTCACTCACACACACACACACACACACACACACACACACACACACACACACACACACACACACACACACACACACACACACACACCAATAGTACCCCAAAGGGACAGGGTTACCATGGTGACATGAAAGCTGTGCAATGCCTCTGTACTTCAAACTGCTTTAGACAAGATGAGAGGAAAAGGCAAAGCAGCTTTCTACAAAGCTTATCTGGAATCTTTAAGAACTACACATCTTAAAAAATTCTGTAATAAATGCTTAATTATGTAATGTCTGGGTGAGATAAAATGCAAATAGTTTTTTTTTGTTTGTTTTCTATTTTAAATGCCCATACAACTGTATAACTTCTTGTTGTCATTATTCCTGATGACAGCCTTGACTAAAATTTGTTCTGTACACGTAATTGGTCAAAGTCATACAATGTACATTTACGTTAAGTTTTCAGTTATATTTCTGTTGAAATGTCACTCAAAAGTGTCTGAAAATCTTTGGTTTAGTTTCAAAAAATATTTATTTTTTTACCATGAGGCATTGATTACAGATGTCTGTCTATCTATCTATCTATCTATCTATCTATCTATCTATCTATCTATCTATCTATCTATCTATCTATCTATCTATCTATCTATCCATCTATCTATCTATCTATCTATCTATCTATCTATCTATCTATCTATCTATCTGACTATTCAAAAAAATAAAGGAAATTAGATCTTGTCCTTGATCCATCACTTGCTTTGTGTGCGTCCTGAGCTCCTCTAGACTATTGGATGCTGACTGCAGTCGTTCCTTCCCACCAGGTTTGGACAGTGTCCAGGACTGAGGAACCAGCGTAGGGGTCCAGACTGGAGCCAGACTGCTTATTCCCCCACCTAAGGGTGGGCAGGAAGAGCAGCAAGATGAGGAGAGGAAGAGGAGTGGACAAGTATACAGAGGGGAATGGGACACAGACCAGCATGCAACGCCACCCTGCTGCTCCAACCCATCTCCTTTCATGTGTTTACAGCTGCATGTTTATCTCACACTTGTTTATCTCATTCTATTCAAGTTTCATGACGAGTGGAAACTTCAGAATTCAGTCATGTGTCAGTTCAGGCATTATATTATCTTTTATTCTCTGAGTGTTTCCCTTTATATAACGAGCTTATAAACTATTTCGGGGACCATTCAGACATAAGTGCATTACAGGACCTCATATGGGGTAAAACAAATTTCCAGACACACTTTAGTCTACAAGATACATTTATTTAATCAAAATAACTCAAATATTAGAATTCTAGACACATCAGATAAATATGTAAGACACCTTTATTTAATCGTGCCATTAGCAATTATTTATCGTTCCTAAATTTTCCTGAACCAAATCCAATTTTGTTGGATCAAATATCCCGTATCATTTCATTGTTCGTTTTTTTTTAATACATACTTTCCTATTTGTATTGAAATTTCAGTTACATGCAAGTTAATGATATTTATATATTTATATTTGTCTTGATATTTAAGCTCAAAATAGCTAAAAAAAAAAAAAAAACAGCTATACAACATTTTAATAGTAGTTGATATCGAGACCTCCAGAATCATAAAAAATATTGGACTTTTTGGAAATAGATTACAAACCCCTGGGACAACTCGGCTCTCGCTAGAAGAACCATGGCTTTATATACGGTATACATGTAACTAAAGTGTGTATTCAGCAGTTTGCTGATTGATGCACTTGATTCTCAGATCTTGAGACTCCAACTCTCCAAGACAATGTGAGTAAACAGTGATGGTTTCCTGTCTTACATAAAACTGAAAATATTTGGGAGAAGTGTGTGTGTGTTTTTGTGGAAAGAGATATCTCATACAATAGAGAGGAAGTGTTCCTCGAAGCATGAGAGCACACCGCACCCACTTCACATCCTCTTGCTAGACATGTCGTCTTTGTGTTCATTGTTTCAAACCATTGTTTTTTTTTTTCCTTTCCAACCATGGTTTCATTAATCCACGAATCTCACACACACTGACACACACAGTGGATCGATAAAACCATAAATATTTTGAAATTGGAAATATTAAATCGAAGTACATACATGTAAATATATACGTCTAAATATATGGCATGTGGATATCAAGCACGAAGAAATAAGAGAAATTTAAACAGAGTTCCTGTTAGGCTCATGTGAAGGGAGGAGATGGGATGATGTCCTCGGCCATGTCAGATCGTTAGACAAGAAAGGAAAGAAGGAAGAGGAAGGAGGTAAGGAAACAGCTTCTATTTTTATTCAGTGTTGGGTCAGAGGCTCCTGAGCATGTTTGTAGGAAGGTCACATGCTTACATTAAAGGGGAAAGTGTAAGTGTGTGTGTGTGTGTGTGTGTGTGTGTGTGTGTGTGTGTGTGTGTGTGTGTGTGTGTGTGTGTGTGTGTGTGTGTGTGACTGTCTTTCCACCCAAACCGTCAGCTTGGCCCATTATCCGCTCATTAAACTAGCCACCTGTGTTGTGCATCATTATTTGTGTGTTTGTGTGACTTGGACATGGTGAGCTGAAAGGTCTCATACAGAGCTGATGAATTCAAGGGATAGGAGGAGGCGTTATACACTGAACAAGGGAAGACGAAACTGGGCTTTTAATTATAGCTTACAGAGATGGAAAAAGAGGAAGAAAAGACAAGATAGAATGGTCTTCTTATACGGCAGCTAGCAATTTGGGTGAGAGAGGACTCATTTGCCACACAATGCTTAGCCAATAGTTGTTGTTTTTTTCTGTAGGACTTAATAAATCAATTTTGTTTGTTTGTTTTGTGTAGCCGTCATTTCTTTCTGATGACGGTTCTGCAGTATGTTCGTTTAGCCCTCAAAGCAAGAACACATATCTATTCATCTTATTATGGAAATCGAGTTTCCATAGAATAAACTTCTTAACCTGTGGACTTACCCGAGCTAGGAAAAAAAATCAAGGAACCATTTTAAATAGTTCTCCATTTGAACTGAACATGCTAGATCGATGTTAGCTGTGAAATCATCTCCCCCTCAATAGTTTAGTCATGTATTTAAAGCCAAAGTTCAGAGAGATTGTGGATTTGTTGAAAGAGACTAGGATATGCTAAGGACAGAATAAAGCCGTTTTCTCCATTTCCTTCATGCGTCTTCATTACAAAAAGTAATTGAAATAATAATAATGTTAATGGAAGTGTACAAGCCAGCTGAACATACGAGGAAAACAGCAGATGGTGGGTGTGGTACTGGCTATATCATATACTGTATAATACATGCTGATGTCATTCTGGTTTCCTGGCTATGTGAAATTATTTTATTCCCAAATCTCCTTCTTCAAAACTTGGAAGCAGTTAGATTCACATCTGTACTCCAGTAAGACACTGACTGTGGTGAGCAGTTGGTTCTACATCTCTTTAGTGTGGGACTAAAACAGCTACCGAGCACACAGCAAGGATGGAAAAACACAAACAAATGATAAGTGGTAATAAATAAGGTCGAAGGCAGCCGATTTGTAAATTGTGAGTGGTTTAATTTTTTTATTTATTTATTTATTGCAAAGCTTAACGCTCAGTGCTCTTAACGCTCAGTCCAAACTTTTACTGTCTACAATATGCCGTGGTGTAAGATATTTTGCAGCTGCAGATCCACCCATGGGACAGCCGAAACAGTTCAAACTGCCATCAGCTACATTCTCGGCCTGCTGTAACCCTAGCTAAGATTAGTATGTGTGTCGGCACATAAAAGCACAAGAGAAAAAGCGACAAAGTTAGTTTCTTTTAAAACTATGATTTTTAATATCCTGCTATTGCTTTTTCAGTACAGAGTTTAGTCTTTAAAATGTCAGTTCAACACTCTTCTGCTTAATGTCACACAGTTTGATTTGAAAAGATTCAAAGCAGACAAATTATCAAAGTAGTTAAAGATAAAGTTCTTTAAATGTTAGTACCAGAGGCAAGAAAAGATTAATCAGATTATATAAACAAAACCGTTATTAGCTCACACTTTACATAGAAAGGCACAGAAGTCAAGCAACACTAAAACTCAAAAAGACAAACCAAATGGCCCAGCAAACTCTATTATGCTATATTAAAAAGGGAATTGAAGCAATGGCTACAACATTATGCTGGGTATTAAATAATATTGTCCTATAAATCAAAATAATAATAATAATAATAATAATAATAATAATAATAATAATAACCTGATTGGCATTTTGTCCCTATTAAAATGAATGATATTCTAACACCAGATTTCCATGAAATTCCACAAATCATGATCGACTGAAAAACTCCTCAAATATCAATTTCTGTAATAAGGCATAAGAGTTCATATCAGAAAACATGATTTAATGTTATTTCATACATACAAAATGTGATAGAAAAATACATTTTATAGCTGTTACAATGGTTATAAATAGGACCAGACATTTCCAATGGAATAAACATGACTGCTTAAAAAACAGGGAGGTGCAGTTGACTGGTGTAGATCATATTCATGGAGCCGAACACACACACACACACACACACACACACACACACACACACACACACACACACACACACACACACACACACACACACACACACACACACACACACACACACACACAGCCATTTACAGAAGTGTATAATACTGCTCATAAAAAAAATAAATAAATAAAAAAAAAAATGAAACAGGTCAAATTTAGAACCCAGTACTCCAGTTTCGAAGTTAATTGAGAAGTTGATTCTAAATTTTTTCCTGTGCTGATTCCCACGTTCCCAAAAAAAAAGAAAAAAGAAAAAAAAAAAGAAGATAAAACAGACTTCCTAGACATTTAAACAGTACTTTATATATGGCACTACATATAAAGAAACAGAAAAGAGATACTGAAGATCCAGTTAGAACAACCTTGATTATTCTTGTTAATCATATTACAAATTAAAAAAAAAAGCAATCTCCATATTCTCGATCTAATCGTTTCCTGGTTAATGCTGGGCTCTGTAATCTGGAAGACCTGCTGAAAAACCTCATGTAACTTGGCAAGAGCAACTCAATTGCATAGAGTTCTAGTTTTAAGTTTTCTTTTCACAGTTCACCTCTTAATAGTGTACGATTAAAAAAGAAACACCTGCTGCATCATCATGCTAATTCTGAGAATTAATAGTAATAACTAAAACCTTCTCTTTTTTGATGAAGATATCGATAAACGCTGTCCTGACGTGATCGTCCTAGTGGCGGAGCAGATGTTACTGCTGACCCACAGTGAGAATCACAAAGTAACCAGTAACTAATATAATGTTAGCAGGCATGAATGTAAATAAGAGTTAGAAATAATCTTTATGCATAAATGTTAAAACAAAACAAAAATAAAATAAATCTAATTTGCTTGGTGTGATTTTGCATTCCATTCCATTTCCAAATTAAAAAAAAAAAATAAATAAAAAATTGGAGAAACTGATTATAATCGATATGTTGTCATAAACAGTGACGGATATCAATCGATCGCGATGATGATGTAAAATAAGGCACTTTAAAAGTTAAAAAAGACATTTTGGTCTCTAAAATCTTTCCATTGTGTAAAGAAATAATTGTTTTTCTTCTTTATTAATTACAGTTTTGACATCACATACTGTAGATTTATAAAAAAAAAAAAAAAAAAAGAAAAAAAAAGAAAAGATAATGTGAAAAATAGAGTAATTTTACCTGCAGCACCCTCATATCAAAATGCATGAGCTAGTATTCAGTGCTTTAAAAATGTATCCTATTTGCGTTTATTCAAGATGCTGATGGGCGAAAATGGCTTTTATTTTATCAGTGTACATTTCAATATCGAATTATCTTCAAAAAACTTCGCAGACTTCCCCTGCTCATCTTCATACTCTCACAAATGGACATGCTGATTCACATGAACACATTACACAGCCACGAAGCTCCAGTCCTGTACGTCTCCACACCCTAATCAAAGCTCCAGCTTAATGCTCAATCTTTATATTCTATTATGAATTCTGAAAACTGTTTGTTTGTGTGTGTGTGTGTGTGTGTGTGTGTGTGTGTGTGTGTGTGTGTGTGTGTGTGTGTGTGTGTGTGTAACTGTTTCTACATGGCATTCTAAACCATATTATTGCTACTATTTATGTTGCTGCAGTGCAGGCTGTGGAGACTAGATCACCTGACCCTGGAGGTCCTCGGATGCACGGTTGAGCTCAGGGGGACTGTCACTGCTGTGTTGTGTTGTATTTAGAGAATTCAATCTGATTCCTTGCTCACCAGCAGGCTGCGAGTACGAGACAAGTGAAGGACGAGAGCCAGAGAACTGGTCAGCACACAGGCAATGGTCAGGTCATCATTGGGTGAAGAGTGGAGAGCTCAGAGGGTCATTGGTTAGTTGCCGGTGGCAGCTGGGTGGTTAGGAAACAAACGGACAGACAGATACGTAAAGGGGGGAAAAAAAACAAAAGAAAGGACACATAGGAGGACACAAAAGAAAAAAGATAGAGAAGGAGATTAGTGTCCGCTAGTGACAGTCAGATGACAACATGACATTACTAATCAGAGCTACTGTCAGAGAAACTGTTTAATATCTACATTAAATACGGCAAAATCATGATAGCCTCATGATTTCACGTAAAAGCCCAAACTCCCAGGTGAAAATGGTTAAAGAAGCAGAAAGGCGAATCAATTACAGAATTCAAAATTAAACCACCACTTAATGGTTAGTAGCAGTCAAAATATGGTAGGTGAACATGATTTATAGACCAGAGTAAAGAGGTAAATAAATGAGTAGCTTGTCCTCTGACTGCTATTAAGCATTACAGTGTCATTCAGTCCAAAGTCATGAAGCTGCTAGTGATAATGGGTTTGAATTCATGAGTAGTTAAAGAGATGTGATTGCAGAAAAACAAAAAGACTGCAAAAAGTTTTTCCCTCGCAGAATATACAAAAAATGGTCTTTTTTTGACTCAAGCAAAAGTTTATTGTCTTTAAAATTTGTCTATTTACAATGATACAAAAAACACAACGCTAACGAAACAGAACACCAAAACAACTGCCGAAGGCGGGGTGAAGAATAATGAGAAAATAAAAAGAGACAAAACTACAATATTTCATATGTCAAAGAATATAAAATGTACTAAAGAAAATCATTGGGATTTCTATACCGTTCGCGCCTCTAGAAACACGTTCTGCATTTTTCTCTAGCATATATTTTCTATTTTTCACATATACAATATAATCTGAATTTCATCAATTTTTGATGCTGTAGAAATATTGTTTTCATAAATGTAATAGAAAAACACTACACAAGTAAATACTGTTTTTTTGTTGTTTTTTCAAATAAGACAATGGCAACAATAAAAAAAAAAAAAAAGCAAAGAACTTTACAATAAACCAAAAACATAGAATATGTAATATTTCTTCAGTTCATCTTCGGTGTGCCAAGAGAAAGGGTTTCTCAATAACATCACAGAATTCTCATCAGTTTAACTCTTACAGAAAGGACACTCTTGAAAATATTGTGATGATCGTAGAGCTCGAAAAACCTCGGTCCCGGCACAGTCCACCACCCTGTACTTTGTCCATCAGTCTAACCTATGAGGTTTCACCTGTCTGTCTATTTCCTGACATTGTTTTTGCTCTGTCTAATAACCGACAAAGATCTGTTGATTTAAGAAATTCAGTGCAAACGATGTGCTGTATTTTTTATGAAGAGGTATTTCAGTATGGGGAACTATTAAGAGTTCATAAGCACAGCATATCACTGTTCAGCTGTGTTGAGTCTAATACAGAAGTCTGCTCAAACTTATAATGCCTTATAATAACCCTCTCTTCCCCAAACAATTCATACCCTTCATAATATACTGTCAATTTCTCCCAGGTGACCCTGACCATGACCTTTGTCTAATGCCTATTGACCTTTACATCGGTGACATTTTGTTATTTTGAGCTGCTGTGCTGTAGCTAAATACAACCTATTTAAATAATGCGATAATCTTTATTAATCTGTGACATTGTGATGAAATAAGCATTTAAACCTTAAAAGGTAGTGAGAATCCTAAAGAGTTATAACTCAGCAAGTTGCACAGCTCACATTTGTTGATTTTCATTATAGTTTTTTCTATTAATATGACTTAAAGACATCATTTAAGGTCATGGGCAGTAAGCCAGATGAGATACTTTGACATTTTGTGCAATTTTACAATTGTTTTTTTTTATTATTATTAATCTAGTCAGTTTTATTTCTCGGTTATGTGTTATGTGTTTACAGTGGTAAATTTAATTCAATGTCAAATCAGTAATCTTACTATTACCATCACATTTAACTTCCATAAACCCAAATAGTTGTTTGATATGACTAATCTAGTATAGTTTCATTATTGAGCCATCTCTGAAAGCTGAGTCCTTAATCCTCTTAGATATGTTTTGCTATAAAAAAAAAAATTGGTCCTGGCAAAAGCCTTAATAAGAGCAGTAATTATGGAAAAAAGTCACAGGTTCGTCAAATACAAATTAGGTGAAATTATATAAATAAAAATGAAACGTCATTACATAAAAAAAAAAAAGTAAAACAATAAAGTTAAGACAAACTGATTACTGCTTAGGTTTGACAGAGTTTTGAGATATATATATATACAGTAATCCCTCGCCACTTCGCGGTTCAAGTTTCGCAGTTCAAGTTTCGCGGCCTCAGTGCATCGCTGATTTTTCAAAAATATTCATCGAAAAATAAAAATAAAAACGGTTTCCCAGGATGCCAGACAAAGAGAGAAACTCTCTCAGAGGCTTTGTACATACCCACGGGCACTCAGACCAGGCACATGATTGGTTCCATGATTGGCTGCGCATCATCGCATCCTCTCCCAGCTTCTTCCCTTGTTGTATCTCGCCACACTCGTTCATGCTGTCAACTGTGTCTCGCATATTGTGTTCGAAATTAACTTTTCGTTAAGCCCTTACAATGCCTCCTAAGTGCCGTGCCCCTGCGAAAGATGCCTCTAGTGAGCCCAAGAGGAAGAGGAAGATGATGGCCATCAGTGAAAAGGTCAAACTTAGGGCCAATCCTACTTTGCGGATTTTCACCTATCGCGTTATGGGGTTCCGGTCCCCATTAACCGCGATAAACGAGGGATCACTGTATATATATAATATATATATATATATATATATATATATATATATATATATATATATATATATATATATATATATATATATATACTGTATGCAGAAAGTTATACAATGGGCTTAATTTTTGTATTAAAGTAATTTTGCCTAGGAAAAGCTTCTAAACATGCTCTGCAAGGCTGATGTAATATTGCATAAGATGTAATACTGGGTTTACTACAGTACAATGAATATTGTTGCTTGTTGATCAATTTTACATTAAATGTGTTATACTTATTTGTAATTATGTTGGTCTTCAAATATCAGACTTATTCTTGTAAACATGGTCAAAAATAATAATAATAAAAAATCCCCTTTTATAAATTAATCTGGAAAAAGGTAAAACACATTTCCAGGCACAAGATAAAACTGGCTGAATGCAAGACTCTAAACACGAATGTATTTAAGAATAAGAACGAAACACTAAGACACAGAAAGTGAAATCATCAGAAACTAAATGAGAGAAAGAAAGAGAGAACCTAATAAGTAAAAACCCCATTAGCCTTCATTGACTGAGAGCCATAAGGTCATCCCATGGTCATCAGTGTAATAGAGCTTTAGTTAACAGTCCATATAACTGTGTGAAAAAACTCTTTCTCTAATAGCTGAAGAGTTTAACTCCAAAACATGCAGTGTGATAAATCCACCTGTGAAGCCATCCTGGATGTAACACTTATACCTAGCATTGTAATAGTGTCATTAGAGCTCATTTTACACAGTGCATTAACATGTGCATTTGGAGATTTTGACCTCATGAGGTTATCAGATATGTACTAGGGTTGTATCTCAAGATGTACATGATGTTTACATCAGGCTGGGAATACAGAGTATGTACTGTATATCCACATCAAATTATTTTAAAAAATTCATTTACATCACTAGAGGAAAACTAAGTTTAATCCATAAAATAAAATAATCTCTAGCACTTCTTCTTCTCCTGCCATGTGGATAACTACAGGCACACTCTATACTATACTTGTGATGCTAATCAGTTTAATGGCACAGTGTATGCGATAAACATCAATATTCGGATACACATGTTAATACAAGGTGTAAATGGAGCTTATGCATCATCTCAGTCTAATCTAATGCATGTACTTGCATGATCTAAATTGGCTTAAGTGCTACCTTCTTAATATTACATTACTTACATGACAAACATTTTAACATGATATTTTTATATATGTGGTTATAAACTAAATATAGTGTTATTCATTGTTGCCGCCACCACCAGTATATCCCCAACTTGTGAACATGCAAACACACACACACACACACACACACACACACACACACACACACACACACACACACACACACACACACACACACACACACTTAATACCTGTCATATAAGTGATATGTATTATTAACTAACAGTATCAGTTTATGTGAACAACGATAAGAATGGCTGAATAATTGTGGATGATGAAGATGTCCATAAATAAAATGGAATTTTTAGTTTGAACTAAGACTGAAAGTGTAAGAAACCTCCAAACTCCAATCTCTCTCTCTCTCTCTCTCACACACACACACACACACACACACACACATACAAACACACACACACACACACACACGTATTGCTTGAACACTGGGGCTAAACTAACCTCTTTCTGCGGTCACAACCCTTTGGTAAGGATGGACGCGCATATCCTGCCTTCGTACTTTAGTAGTCACTGCACCTGCTCAGAACGTAACATTACCAATAAAATAGAAAGTAACATCAGATTATTAATCATTACAGCGCATCAACAACAAAACACTGAAAAATAACTAAACAAAATACATCCACATCAACCTTGTAAAACACAAATAAATCACAAAAATAAGAAAATGAAATTCATTAGAAGCTTAAGGGCTCTGTTTCCATGATGCAGAAATCTTCCATTGGAATGTGCAAACATTTCTAATAGATGACATAAGAGAAGTGTTCATATCGCTTCACTTGTTGTACTATGACAACAGAGCCCTTATAACCATCTCTTTCTCTCTCTAAAAAAAAAGGAAAACTTCTTTTACAAAGATAGATTAATTTCACACAGAATCCTATAGCTAGATTTACATTGGCACATTGCAAGTGCTTCAATTGCTATTACAGTTTATAACACGGTCAGCTATAATACTGATAATACTTTGAGAACACTAAGACATGAAGCAAGCTCAGGGAATGTAGCTGACATGGTTTCAAACCGTATAGGAGGATATTTAAAGCACAGTGATAACGACAAAATTATTTTATTAATCGTTAATATTGTAGGTATCTTTAATTTTGAATTATTTCATACTGTAAGTCAAAGACAAACCAAAATAATTCAAAGTTTTTTTTAAAAAAAAGGGTAAACTCTGGAAAGTTAAGACCAGTGTAAACATCAGTAGTAATGATTTCTTGTCTTGGTTTGTCTTTTTTTTTAGTTAACAAACAGTTAGAGGGAATTTTTTTTGTTGTTGTTGTACTGCAAACTGCTATATAACAAAAAGTTAACATTTCTGAGGAATGTAGACTGTCCACGAACTGTACTAGCCTTTTGTGGGGAAGGCCATACCTAAAAAGAGTAAGACAGAGTGCTAAAATTAGTTTTTTTTTATCCCAAAAATGACAGACAGCATCCGGAACAAAGATTTTCTATTTGGTGATGGTAACTTAGAATAGATTACGAACATGAATGGGGACGTAAGCACAACACAACAAGAAAGAAACAAGCACTTACCTAATACACCACTGGAGTCAATGGGATATTCAAGGATAGAGGTGGCAGGGGCCAGAGTATAGGGATACTCATATGGGGTGTAGATAATACCCGACTCAGGGGTTTGCTGCATCAGAGTGGGGTGAGGGGTGCCAGCAGGCATGAGAGCAGAGGTCTGGATCTGTCGGATGAGAGGCATGAGGGTAGGAGCAGTAGGAGCAGGAGTACGCAGGGCTGCAGCAGGCATCACTGGGGAGGGGCCGGTGATGATTCGAGGAGCCTGGGCACTGGCAGCCAAAGAGAAAGCCAAGGCTGCTAAAGAAGAAAAGATAAAAAAGACACAGATGCAAGAACTTTTTTTTTTAAATGAGGTCAAAGCAAGGGATGCAAATAAAAATAAAAATAAACTGCTTACCGTGTCTTATTTTGTTGAAAACACAGCAGCAACATACCCCTCTATGTTACATATTACACAACTGCAAAAGTAAATATTGCGTATCTACACTACACTCTAACCAGGAGTACAGATTATTAAAATGTTAGCCCTTACATGATTTGATATTGGCATCTCGGTATGTGCCATTGAGAATTGCCAGCTCCATCAGCTGCATCTTTTTCAAGTTGTCTTCACCTTCGGCCTGCCAACACACACACACACAGACACACACAGAAGATAGAGAGAGAGAGAGAGAGAGAGAGAGAGAGAGAGAGAGAGAGAGAGAGAGAGAGAGAGAGAGAGAGAAACTGAAATCTAATGAAATGGCTTTGAAATATGGTACACACCAATGTTACTTTAAATTGTCCTGGTTTTGTGTTTTTTTTTTTGTTTTGTTTTTTTTTAAGAACCAATTATGGAGACTATTAAGCAAAAGCTTTCAATAGACTCTATTTAAATACTCATTGTATTACTGTGTAATGCTTAAAAGCTGAGTTAAACTGTGCAAAGATCCAATCTGTGTGTTACATTAGTGCTGGGTTTCGGATGTGCTAGTCTCGCTCTGTATATAAAAGATAGGGTTTCCGCACTTGCTAGTAAACTGAGTGTGAGTTGCTTCAACACTGTCCAAACAAACCAGCCAAAATGAACATGCAGAGCACAGAGGTTAAAGATACAGCTCATGTTTCTCTCAACAGCTTGGAATCAGTGCCTTCTCACGTTCTCTCCCTCTCTTGTTCCATCTCCTTCTGTCACTTCACGGTCTACTCTACTTCTCTTACTGTCAACTTCCCATTCTGCTGTCTGCTTGTTCTGCATTTTAGCAGTTTACTCACTCTGCCCATTCCACTCATCCACCCTATACAATCTCAGAGTCTCTAAAGTGACGGCTAATGTTTCTTCAAACGATCCCCACTCAAATGATCGTTTCTCCTTCTCTCCTTGTCCCTAATTTCAGTTAAAACTTTATCAAAATGAAACTTTACTTTCTTATAGAAACTTGGTATTTCATAAAACAAACCTAAAAATTATATTGTTAGAAGTTAATAGTGCAAATTTGGACCGTGCTCACAGCTGCGATGTGGAGAAGCTGTGAATCTGGTAGTTTTAATGATCTGCTGGATATTACAGCATGGGTTCGGGTCAGGTCAGAGTAAAGCAGGCCACAGAATGATCTAAACTATGTCAGCAAGCACAGTGGAAAAGAAAAGCTGATCCATTCAGAGTAGGATCAGAGTGTGCATGTGAGTGTGCCCTTTGCTTACAATGCCGATGTCTGCCTGCCAAATGGCCTCAGAGCATGATATGGGTCAGCATGGGCAGTGCTTAGCAGTGATCAGTGTGATATCCACGCTGCTTTCCAGACCAGTGTAAAAGGTTGCAAAGTGCATGCATGACTGTGAGCTCAACGGTATAATAATACTTCGCAAACCTTTTTAAGCAAATGTCTTTCAAAGACACTTGTCGCACCACACTGTTGGAGTACGGTGCGGCCACACACTGACACACTGTAAAAATAGACAGCTGGATATTTTTAGTAGTCTGGTAGAATCCACTCCTATCCTGTTAGTCTGGGTGGAGGCAGTGGAAGTGGAAGTACATTGTTAAACAGGACACCATATGCTTGGTTGTGTGCACACGTGCATATGTGTGTGCTAATATATGTAAGAATATTTTGTCCTAGGCAAAATAGTGTTTCACGTTAGAAAGGGAAAAGTAGCAATGTGTTTAATCAGGGAAGCTCTATAAAAAACATTTTCTATATATAATATGTGCAGATTAACTTTTCTTTGAGAAGTTTTTCCGTAATTACACTCACCACTTCCCATAAAAGAAAACACTGCCAAAAATGACCACAGCTTATGGACCAAGTTAACCAACTGTGGTTGTGTGACCGTTATTCATCACTGATTCCGAAGTGGAAGTTGGTCGCAGTACTGCACCACTTTTTGTTTGATTACAGTCTACCATTATACGAATGTTGATCTTTGATGCGTTTATCTTCAGCCAATGCCTCTTGATGTCAACACTGCTAAAATCTAGAAAGAGCCTAGCCTCCATTCACTATGTACCACCAAAAGGGCACGACTGTCAATCATGGATCATTGAAGTCCCAAGACGATTTCCATGGCAGCATGATGAGCCGCTCATTCCACATCGCCCCTGAACCTGAAGGTCTATTTCCAGTCACAATTACAGTACACGCAGCCATTACACACTATAACCATCCATACATCAGCATACTATTCATCTACTATGTTGAAGTCTTGTGTTTCTATGGGTATAATATTTATGGACCATTTCACAAGTGAATAACAATTCAGCACATAATCTACTTTTCCCTGTAAAATGTAAAAGCATCTCCTGCTAACCTGCTGTCACTTTGTCAAAACCTACAGCTTTATCATCATTCTGCTCTATGCCTGATGGCAACACAGAGCTTTCTGATGGCCCCAGTGGGCACCTAGAGTCCCGACCCCTCTGTCTCATGTCTCTCATTAAATTTTTAAGCACAGCCAATTAGGCCCATTAAAGCTGTCCACAAGGCTCACCTTTGAACATCAGAATCTAGTGTATGCATGCGGCTGCCTTTCTCTCCAGTGCCGGTCTTTCTTTCTGTCCCACACTCTCTTTTGCCTCTAAGGACTCGGTAAAGCTAGTGTGAAAATGGCAGTCATGCTGAGCACAGCTATTTGAGCAAATACATTCATCAGTGCTTATGCGGCACTTCTTTTAACCGAAACCCACAGGTCTTGTTTGTTGAACCAGATCAATGTGTTCTTGCCAATATGACATTTTTGCTTAAAACTTGGGTGTTCTGATAAACACATGCAGATTAAAGGGGGGAAAGGTAAGAGTGTAAACATGTGACTCACTGCAGGGACAAGCAGCTTCTTAACTTCCTCCACAGCTCTCTTGAGTTTTATCTCAGCACGGTTCTGTGAGTCTTCGACTGTGATAAGCACATGCAGGTCCTCGTTCAGATGCTCCCAGTTAGGCTTTCCACGGTTCTGCTCCTCCTGTACAGATTAAAGGATGGGAAAGCATATCTGCGTTATAGTTTGCATCGGCTGTACGTATCTCTACCACATGTAGAATTGATTTTTCAGGGAAATTATTTTTTTTTAATTCTTAAGTACTTATGTACAGCTATACTACCATGTGCCATGCCCTCCTGCTATATCTAAGTAATTGCTCACATTTTTTCACCTTGACATTGGTTGTGACAGAACACATCTAAAGTGATTTACAGTGCAGCACTGTTACATTATTGATTCTGATTGGCCAGAGGTTGTTTTTTTTTTGTTTGTTTTTAACACAGCCTTATTGAATTCTTGAATCTGCCTGGACAGAAGGTATGGATTACAGATTTTTAGTAGCATGACCTGGTAAGCAGTGCTGACTACAAGGTAAATAATAAATGAATGCACTTGTGGTAATACCTACCATACTTTCTTATTGTTTCTTTACTAGCAGCTAATTCACATGTGGTCCCTTTACATCATTTCTGTCTAATAATGAATAGAATAAAAGCATGTATTTTACCAAGCAGAACACATACAGTAACTGATGATATGATGAAGTTTTCTGCTTGGAAATATTTATTTAATAAACACACAAGTAGTTTCCAGTGTCAACAACTTGTAACAGTCAGTACGTTTTCTGCTATAAGGACACTGTCCAGGACGGATGTCTCAGCAACATGACAGGCTGTGTTTTGTTGTTTTTTTATGAGTGTTAAAAGAGAGGATGATGGGAACAACTGTTTACAGCTGTTATAACATGGTATAAGAAGAATAAAGCACTTTGTGACATGCTGTTATAATTATAGCTTTAGGTTACAGTCTTGACTAAATGTGGTTTCATCAGCTGGGTTATCATCTCATTAACTTTTACAACTTTTACAACACGGAGCTTGGATGAACAGCACAATTGTTTATGATAACGCCTTTCATCTTAGTGTAGTATGACATACTGAAGAAAAGTTTTTTTCGGATGCGGAAACATTAGAAAAGTAGCATCACAACAGGGATGCACTGTATTTACTAATTACCGTCTGCCTGCTCACAAAGGAGTAATTACTCGATCAAACATACAGTATACACTCAGTAACAAAAGATGTTCTAATGCTCTTGGGAGCTAGTTTCATGTTAAAAGTGATCTTTGAAGTGTAGAGATACAGTAGAACTATATTGGTTGGTGTCAAAACAAGACTCTGCCATGAGTTTATGTGTTTGACCTATTTGTTAATGGCTGCATGTCAGAAATGGCTGACATGCCTAGGGGTCAAATTATTTACACCTTCAAGCAAGTATTAAATCACTCTGTTTAGATAGTAAGACTGGAGGTGACTTATTGACCATTTTATAAATCACTCTGATTTAGAACCAAATGATAAGATTTAAATACGTGTAAATAAGTCCATATTTATCCCGGTCTAGTGAAAGTGATTATAATTTAGAAGTTATACAACTAGTCATAGAAAATTAGGACACCAAACAGCACCCAAAGGCTTTTCTTTCATTTCAAAACATAACCAAACTGCCTCAAATTTATATCTATAAAGCAGGGGAATGTTTCACACCCTCCTATGTGTGTTTTACAGGGATTGGGATTATAAATCTAATTTTGGTGGGGAAAAAAAAATAAAATAATACATGGTTCCAGATGGTATCTCTGTTTGAAGCCTGGCTTGTTTAGTCCTGGCTGTTTTCTTTACAACCCCTTCTCTCTTTTTCTTTATTTATATAACATTTTTTTTTATTGTCAACCATTACTGTAAAAACTCATTGGTGACTACTGTTAGCTGATAGAAATGGCAACCTCATAGAAGCAGGATTTAATTGCAGGGGTAAAATCCTATATTTCAGACATGCCTCCGCATAGAAAGCTCCAAACACAAACCTGCAGCAACACATTTTCATCATGTCCATTTAAATACACTCTATTAAAGTCTGTCTGATGACAGCGCCGGTAAAATTTGTGATGGTACAGCTTGGAGAAATATGGCACCATGCCTGGGGGATCTTAGTTCATTGCATTTCATTAATTCCCCCATCACTCTGAATTAGAAATGCACAGAATCACATCTGCCATATATTTAGTGCTGCTCTGCTACCAGTTATCAATCTGCAGACACAGACAGATAGCTATGTTCTGTTACTCGATGGTCATATTCCTTCAGGCCAAAATCAAAAAAGTGTGCTGCAAACATGTACATTTCAGTATTCATCAGCATGGACCACTTCTCAATATACTCGAATATACAGTACAGTTATTTCAATAAAGTACTGTCTTTTAGAAGATTCATTTAATTTGAAAATATAAGCAATATAAAATAGAACATGATAGCTTGCACTAAATGGTATAAACATATTGAAAAATTCACCCCCTCTTGCTCAGCTCTAAAAAGCAAAAATGCTCCTAAATGTCTTTCTCTAATAACACTCATTTTCATTTTAATTCAAGTCATTTTTCCACTGTCAGACACCCTTGGAGGCAAACAAAAAGTCTGTTTTTTCCCATTGTCGTGTAGGACAAAGAGATTCCGAAATATCGAAATGAATGACCTAAATCTGCATGTTCACATGTGTTTGATTTGCACAAATCCAGTATTTACAGACATAAGCATTCATATGAGCATTCTAATGCAAATAAAATATCTATTGAAGAGGAAAAGGGCAAAAAGAACGGCAAAAGCTCACCTTCTTCTTGTCTCTCATGGAGCCTTTGCCTCGCACCATTATCTTGCAGCCTGTCTCAGCCTCCAGCTGTTTGGCAGTGAGTCCACGTGGACCAAGGATTCTCCCCACAAAATTGAACTATAATACACAGACATGAGAGAAGAAGAAAATATGGCATTTAATTAAAACCCATGAACATTAATGCACTTGCTACACGTGTCTTGCTATCAAAACAGTCTAGTATCCTGAGGAAAAGACCGGTCACTGATCAGCTAAATCATAACAGCTGAGTGACTGATATGTTGACTGACTTCACTACATGCATCACAAATTACAACATAAATTTAATTACAGCAACATATGGGGTTGTAACACATAACCTTTAAAAAATTTTTTTTTTTGCTATTTATTACTTGTTTTGTAAAATTCGGAAAAAGAAATCTCGGAAAGAAATCACTGAACATCCTACGACCAAGATCTCCGATGTTGAAGACACAAACACTCACTCACTGTACCGTCACTGCTGCATGTTGTTAAAAGTCTCATGTGAACTAAATCGTGCTTAACATAATTTGATCAAAGAGGCCTGAAAAAACTCTGGGGAGAGTCGGAGGAATGGTCTGTCCCCTGTAATGAACATCCAGAACTCAGTGATTCTTATGAATGAAGCATTTGTAAAGAGAAGATCTGTCCCATCTTTCATCCCATGACACAGGTCAATTTTTAACCAGGCCTAAAACAGCATGACATCCATTTAAGACATTTGCTTATGACTAATGCTTTGAGTCATTCAATTACTGCTCTGATTTGATCTGAGGTGATTTTTCTCTTTATATCTGGTAACATAAAAGTGCTTTTTTTGGAAATTCATGTAACAAATGGTTTGCCTATAGCAAGCATCTGTGCTTTTGAATAAGCTGAATTGACCATATTGCCTTAATGCCTTGATATCAGGAGCCAATGTTTAAGACAGGTGTTCTCGTTTCAAATCTAATTCATATTTAATTAATAAAGCTGTAAAAAAAGGATTTCCACAAGGATTTTTTCTTTAAATTATGAACATGAACTCAAAGTACATTTCATTGAAGTTAATTTGCATACATCATTTTATGACCCCGTTATAAGAAATATTACACGTCAAAAATTAAAAAGCACAGATTCAGTTTCTTGTGCCATTACATATGCTGAACCAGAGAAATAAAATGGCACATATGGAACAGAAAGCAGATGTATACACGTAATGATAAAGTTCCCTGATAACATGACACAGCATACAAAGTAACACATTGAAAACTTTCAATTAAAGACAAAGGAGTGTATCGAGACCATAAAGAGATGACCATGCACTGTTCAGACTTAAAGACCTCCCGAAATTCACACAGAAACCTTAGTGTTATTTAGTGTTAACAGCATGTGCAAAAATTATGCACAAAATATAGATATATTCCTGACTGTACTATACTTCACCAGATCTTTGCACAACAAAATCAGCTCTTCAGCTGGACCTTATGGAAAGGCTTACAAATGACCCAGCGAGAAAAAGGTCACTTAACACTGAGCCAGTAAACTGAGCCAAGAGTTTTGACTGGCACGGAACTGAATCGTTCAGAACAGGGATATGTAACAGGGAATATTATAAAGTTAAAGTTAATCAAATTAAATGACTCATTTGTGACTTAATGTATTTCAATCGGATGCATCCAATAGCAGCCTGGAATAACATGTTTTGTTTTATTGGCTGGTGGATACACTGATCTTTGGGTGCTTGACCTTAACTGTCAGGATGGCAAAGTGATAAGCCAGACAGCTGTCTCTCTCTCACTCTCAGGGTCACAATGCATTCTCTTCCTTTTAAAGCCCATCTCTTCTCAGCCCGATCACAGCTGCGGTGGCCACCGAGCCTCTGTGCTGTATATTTAGAGTTGAGCTCATCAGACTACCGTGCGGCAAAAGGCTGTCTGTGTCATTGTTGTTCACTGTTTTGCCAAAGCGTCATCTCTCCAGTACATCACAAGGTTAAATTTATGAGAAATATGGGCATGTGAAAAATTCTACGCATACAGAAATGTGTCCTTTTAGTTAGGGTCACAGTTAGGGTTAAGACTAACATTATAGAGACTGTAACAGACTTTGCAGTTCAGTGGCCCACGTAGTAACATCTCAGCAATTTAGTATGCTTATTACAGTCCTCAGGTGTGGCTCAATCACAAACAAACATGCACAAAGAATATTAATGATGAACAAAAAAATCCAACACATAATTGAATTTCTCACATCAGGACTTTTTTTTCCTTGTGCCGTTTACTAGTTTTTTGCTAAATTCATTTGAAGTGCTCAACTTTAAATTAACAACAACAAAGAATCAGACAAATCTCATTACCAACCAACACAGAGAACGAGATGAGGAAAGGAAAGGGGAGGGAATGAGAAAAGGGAGAGGGAAGAATATTAAGGGAGAGAGAAAGAGAGAGAGAGAGAGATTGAGAAGCAGGGGGCAGCAGTCTCACAATCACTCTCTGTGATTATATCGTGAAAGAGAGAGAAAGTGCAACAGAGTGGAAAAAATAATCAGAAGGTGAATGTAAACACCTCTCATCTCTGCCTCTCTCATCTCTCCATCATTTCCTTCAAAGCTCTCATTTGTTTTGTTTTTCATGAACAACAGGTGCTGGAGAGGCAAGAATAACTTGATAGATCATTCTTCCTAAATGAGGCAGCTCAGAAAGGAGACATAGTCCAGAGTCTTACGTGCCGCTCCACCGTCAGCTCTGGGCAGTTTTACAACGCTCCCCTGTCAGTGCTGAGGTATTGTGAGAGGCCTGTCAGGGATTATCAGAATACTGATTATGTTGCAGGAGATAAATGTTACACTCTAAACAAGCACAATGACTGATTACATACATCCTAACTGGGCACGTGTGCTTCTTCACTCAATCTACAACAGATGCTACGTCTACTCTTCCACAGTGTCAATGTTTGTATAGTATTTCTATGTTACTTCATTGAATTCTTTATCCCAGTCAAACACCAGGAAAGCCCCAGTCATACTGACCTGTTACTGTATAAGCAGCTTTACTTATTGTCCAACTCTGAGCCATATTTTGAATATTTGCAGTATATGATTGCAATATGAATGTGGATTTTCTCTAGTTTACGCCAAGATGCAACAATTATATTTCATCCTGATATAAACAGCAAGGAAGAAAGATTAATAATAGCTAAACAACAGATAAGATACATCACTCAGAAGCCTTTTGTTTCTCTTCCGAACTCAATTTCCCCGACCTCACTGTCCCCTTTATCGTCTCACTCAACATATTCTCTGTATAATAAACACAACCCGTACCCTTGCATGCCTCTATACAAATGCCATTAGTAATAATAAATGTAGCGCATGAATGTAAAATGTGGATAATCACACATTTGCTATTAGCTGCATTGTGAATGAATCAACAGCAATTTGCAAGTATTGGTTTCTATTCAGGTTGTTTAAAATCATTTTAAATACTTGTATATTACCATTATTTTAATATTCATGATTTCAAGATCATACAAATGATCCTTTCTTATTGTTAAAATAGGCACATTTTACCTATACTGGTGACTAGCACATCCAATGTGGATACGTGACTACAGTCTCACCAGAAAGATCCGTTTTAACCCCTTATAGTTAGTCGAAAAACAGTTTAAAGGAAATATGAGCTATTTGAAACAGCAGTAAATAAATAAATAAACAAACAAACAAAACTTGAAACAAAATAATAACAAAAATCGCATGTTTGTTGTTGTTTAACTAGATGGAGCACATTTATTGGTTCATTCAGTTCCAAAATGATGTGATTTCTCTAAATAAGGAGGTGGGGAATGAGATAATTAAAGAACGTGCCATCCTCCAACCTTAATTACAGTCATTAATAATCAACACAGAGTTTCTAATCAAAGTTCAATTCGCCATGAGACCTCAGTCATTTTTTTTTTTTCGTCAAATTTCTATTTAAGTAAAAGTTCCAAACACCTAATTGGTTATTATATAAGTAAAGAAATAAACACGTTGATAACTAACTATATACTATTCACATAAATCCTGTCTAACTGCCAGTCAGAGAAACATCTAAAGCATTTCTACCAGTATATTGTGATGCGATAACTTTTTTTTTCTAATTTGGATTTTTTATTCAGCATTCAAAAATATACAGATACATAATACAATAAATAAATAAATAAATAAATAAATAAATAAATAAATAAATAAATAAATAAATAAATAGCTCATAATATTTCAAAAGAGAAATCTTTCAATCGTTTTTTCCAGTCTTATTAACCTTATTATTTGTCTAAAAATAAACAGAATTAGAGTCAAATTTGTCATTTTAAATTTGTAATTTAAATGAGCCAGTGTAGTTGATTTCACTATTAAAATATCATTAACTTTGTAGCCCTATCAGGTCAACCTTATCTTTTCTGACTTTCAGGTTTTTTTGTGGTCTGTGGGAATCCTGTGACCAGTAGCAGCTGCCATAAAATATTAAATTAAACTGAAATCTGAAGTTGAATAAAAAGGTAATAAGGCTGTCTAAATGGGGATTGTAACAATATTACCAGCATCTGTTTCAAGACCTTAAGGATAAATAGAATAACTGCAAGGATAAGCAATGGTATCCCACTTACGTCTGGATATTCTTTTACAGGCACATAAAGTTTCTCCTGAAGCTGTGCGATAGGCCCCACGGCGTCTGGGAGCTCCGATGTCCTTTTGTCTGTACTACTGTTCAGTGTGTCATTGTACATGTCCTTCCGTACCCGGCCAATCTCTGCCAAATAGAGCCATAAAAACACACAATTACACAAAAGTACTGAGAGGAATGCACTTCTAGGGAAAAAAAGAAACGAAAGAGAAAAAGAATTCGAGAGGTTGTTAGGACAACTCAGAACTTCAGGTAAAAGATAACTTGGCTAAATCTCTTCAAGACTCTAAATCTCTCTTTGCATTCCAATAGGAACGAGCTTCCTATCTGAACACAAAGGCCGCCCTCGACGCTGCCTAACTTAATGCCTCCTGCCGATTAAAACATAGCAATAGGGATGAAAAACGTCTGTTTGCGATCATATTGACTGATAGTATTTATCCTAGAAAAAGTATCACACAGAATTAACTAACTCGAATGAATTTTATTACACTTTCATTACACGATCACACACACTGCATGAACACAACTCCCTGAAGGCAAGTGAGCAAAACCAGTCATGCACATCAAAATCATCTTAAGTATTCACAAAGAATTAACCGAACAACAAATAGATGCAATTCAAAGGGGACTAAACAAACCCATTATTTTTTACCAAAAACTCTTTGTAGAATATTGGATGAAAGAGACTCCGTACATGAATGTCTGTTCGATGAGGAACAATGAGGTTTGAAACGGCTACATCAAAGTCCAAAAGAGACTTGCAGATTGCTGTAATCTTAATATAACCCTGAGATGAGACACGCGTTGCCTGAAGGGCTCCCATCAGATTCTCTCAGCTGGAGTAAATCTGAGGCCTGAGCATGCTTAAAGCAACTGCTCTGGTATAATATATATATCACAAGCACTTGGCTGACCCTGTCTCTCAAACCACGGGGGTCCATAAGCATGTCGTCGGCACCTTATGATATACAGCCCAGCCACGAACATGCACACAAATCAGCACATACCCAAATACTGTAGTTCATTAGTATTAACACTCTGCTACACAATATAGACACTGGTTTATGAAGCAAGCTACGAAAGAGAGGGAACAGAAGAGGAGTAGCGAGAGAGGCATTTTGGTCGAATGGTCTGAAAATACAGCAATAAAAAGTGCCAGAGTATTGTGTAAATGTTGCTCAGAAAATTGTGATGATAAACTTGCAAATATATATATATATTTTTTACCAGCTAATGTTGCGATACAGGTGCCTTAAAGCAGTGACTAATGTACAGAAACACAACACCTACACACACTGTGTCACCGTACAGTAAGTGCCCTTAACCTTAAACAGCTGGGGTGAACTATAATTGCCACATCCAGTTGAGGTATTATTACAGCACTCTTCAATGGCACTAAAACCAAACATTACGGACTGCTGATCAGCAATACAAAGCCTCCCTATTGCACACCGTCCACCTTACTGCAATCCATCATTTTAAAGTGAGGGAAGAGACAGCAGACAGATCTCAATTACAGTGTGAGTCTGTTTACTGCCATCCGAGTCCACCAGCTCAGTGCTCCATCATGATACAGTGGCTCAGCTATGCTATCATGTAATGACCACATCATTAAGCCATAAGGCATAAATATCACCTCCAAAATCTGCCGTGACGTTCAATGTCTTAAAAATACAGTGTCACTGTTGAACAATTTAATTGCTTTAATCTTATCATAAAACACTGTAATTTTGTGCAAAAATACACGCTCCGATGTTTTGTACCGCAGGTGCTGCAAAAATATCCACAATGTCTAACCTTTTACATTATGTTTACAGCATTTCTCTGAATGGAGTACCCTGCGTGTATGTGTATGTGACGAATAAAATTTGATTTGATTTGATTTGATATTTGTGCAACATCAAGAGTTAATAAATACTTGTACATGTATATATTGTTTCGATGTAGGGAAACCTGCTGGGCAAAATCTGATCTAATATACTGGACAGTGTGTGAATGTCATCTGCTGAATAATGAATACCCTCCATTATTTAGGGAAGTCTGAAATAAAATAAAGCACAGGCGGCGTTGTTAAGAACGTACTGTCCATGGAACATAGGCTCAGAGTCTGCTTTTCTATATAAAATGAACTCGATTTTGGACGCAAAAGCTGAAGAAAAATAGATGTGAAACAAAAACAGTTCTTTTTTTATATTTTTATATTGATAGCATTTGTTATTAGCCACGGTGCTTATTTATGCTTTATGGAATTAAACATTAAGAACTGACTATCAATTGAATTGTTCCGGTCCGAATGGAAGTCAGAGATCTCATCTGGCAAAGAAGTGGACATGATTTAATGCCAGATGTCAGAAAGTTTCCATGGTTGTTTGGAGAAAATATTCCACTGCCAGATAGAACTCTCAATCTTCATGACTATGAGGTATTATGGGGAAAGACAAAAGGGTTACTCTGCTCCACACCACCTTACACTATGTGCATCTAGAGACAAAAAGCCCGTGAAATATATACACATGTATACAGGCTTTTTGCCTCTCCTTGCACACAGTGTAAGGTGGTGTGAAGCAGAGTGACCGTTTTGTCTTTATATACATACACACACACACACATTACAAAAAACATCTCCCTTACTGAATGCTGCTGCTACAAAGCTAATTATTGGATGTTAGCATCACATTAGACTCCATAGCATGGTCTTGCATGCATGGTGAGAGGATCGACCTCAGTGTCTTTTTTTAAACAGGGAAAATCACACTGTGTAACATCCTCAATTCTAATTTAGGGCATTCTCGTGTGTGACAATTTTGGCTATACTGTAGCTTTAAACATTCAAGAATTGCAAAAGAGAGACATGCAAAGCTAAAAACAAGTCATGTGCACAAGATCTTTATGATTATAGATAGATGTACTTGAGTATGGATGTAATGGTCTTGTGGCTAGCTGAAAATGTACAAAAAAAAAGTGCTCACAAAAACAGAAGAAAGGTAGAATTTATTACGCAAAAGTGTTCGGGGGGGGGGGGGGTAAAAGAGCAGGCCTCAAACAGGGAAACAATCTGGGTACATTTCTACTGCCAAAAAAAGAGCTTGTTCCTGACTCTCACACTTTGGAAGCCACCCCACCCACAGAAAGTCCCAGCCAGAAAAGATAATCTTGTATTTTCACTTCCATCAATGTGAACAACCAGAATACCATATATAATGTGATTGGGGCAGTGGAGGCATAAACAACACCGTGATGATATATGGCATTGTGTTTGGATGACAGGTATCCCCTATGCGCAGAGTAGCTACGGAGCAGGTAGCCTGAAACAGCAAGCTTCTGGCAGGCATTTAGCGAGATGGCATTTAGTAGGAAAGTTAATTTTACAGTCAAGCACTTCTATCTTTGTGGAAAAACTGCAGCGATGTGATCTTAAGAGACTAGCCTGACAGAGTGGTTCATCAGCAGTGCAATCACAAATAAAGAGATCACTCATGAGGAGTTTCTTGGTTTACATGGTTAAAGTGAACAGTGACACTGGCTGAGTCTAAATAAACCAGTCTGACTGATGAGATACTATAATAACAGTATAGTTTGAGGTTCGTAAATGCAGTTTCCACTGCACCGTCCTGATGAACACAGTGATGTAGTACCAGTAATAGTGGTTTCAAAATGGTAACTCCATCTCCTAGAGTTTCCTGGAAATCAGAGACACTCAAGGTGAATAGAAGTGTCAGTTTTTTCCCCCATAAGAGCATTTTTTTTTGGGTTCGTTCTCCTTCAGTAACCACATTATCCTGGTTAGGGATTTAAAAGGTGGCCATGAGGTGGAAAAAAAAACAACCCTGGAATGACAGCCAGTTCACTGCAGACCACCATGTACACGGCTATTCACACATCCACACCAAAGGCCAATTTAGTATGATCCAGCTACATCTAATGAAAACCCATGCTGACACATGCAAAATTCCACACAGACAGACCTACAGTACTGTAACTTCTTGTTGAACCAGAGACCCTAGAGCTGTGAGACGTTAACTCTACACAATGCATCGGTACCGGCTGTGCCACCAAGACAGCCACAGATTACAGATCTAATGTAATATCATCCTTCTGAATGCTTAAGTCACCAGGCAACATCCTAAAAGTGTTCATGTCGCACATGACGTAACTGCTCCTTAAACAACTGGTTACAGCTTCTTAATTACAGCGGTGTCAAGAGCACAGAAGGCTCCCTATGAACACGTATATTTAGTGACGTTTCACTCTGACTGCACCTCCTTCATAGTCTGATGTGGTTTCATTGTTCTCCACACTCTTCAGCATGTCCGTGCCTCTCTATCCGGCTGTGTAACATAGCCTAGCTAGAAAGTTATAGCTTAATGAAATTTAAATCAAAGGGCATTCATGTCACAAGTGTTCACCAAGTAAAAGGTCAAAAAAAAATCTCACTCTGAGTAAAAGAAGAAGGTCACTGTAACAAAGACCTACGCTTTTTTCCTGGAATTCACTCCTAAGCAGCATTCTGTCACTCTACAGTCCCAATACCATATTCTTCAGTAAGTCTGATAGTAACAACATACTGATAGATGAGTTATGTGGTCTGTTCTTCACTATGGGTGCACAATGGGACACCAGTTATATACAAACACCAACTGCAGCATGCTGAAGCAGAAAGGACACAAGGACAACCAAAGGTCAAAACAAAAGAAACAAGCTCACATGGCACTTTGTGTATGGGACACCATTCAGAAATAAACACACATGGCTTACAGCTTTAGATAATTCTAATAATAATCTCTTCACATCAAACATACATGACCAAGCCTTGTGTGAGGCGTCCACTAGCCTACACCTTGGCTTTTGCTTTACAAGCAACACATATTTTTGAGACAGCTAAGCCTACTGAAATAATATGGTACATTTGTAAACTCACCCAGACACTCTAAACTATAATTAGAGAGCTTCTTTTAGAGTCAAGCAAAGTGAATGAACGAAGGCGAGAAAATAAAGACGACTCACAATGTAATTGTACAATATTTGTATTCTAAGTTTACCAGTCTCGTCCAGTACACATACTGTATACTTCTACATTGCTACACTTCCACCTTTGCTCCAAGAGTTACCCTATTACTAGAAAATATGTAAACAGGATGTGTTCAGTTGCTCATCTGTGTGTATCTATAAATCTTTAAATGTATATATGTTGTAGAAGAGTAATGACTTGTAATCAAACTATCTGGTGTCACCCAAGAGAAGACAGGTTCCTCTCAAAGTTTTGTTCATCCTCGGACACCTCAGGGAGTTTGACTTGCCGCTGTTGTTCTCTGGTTTTATGGATCTTAACTTATATTCAGATTTCTGTAAATAACTTCTTTATTTGCTTTACAAATAAAATGGTATTTGAAATTTCATTGTCTTATCCTTTTTTTTTATATATTAAGACCTGTTAGAGAGAAATAGAGTAAAATTGGTATTCCTTTTGTGATGTGATGGCACTCAAGCAACTAAAACAGCCAAGAGGCAATCATTTTTTTTTACCATAATCTCAATGAAGGCTCATAAAAGCTATGAAAGCTATTATAAAAGATAACTATGTAGATCTTGTGCTGCTCTTACTAGGCTCTGAACTAGACTGCTGAAACCTTCTATGCTGTCTGAATCAGACATTAATTAGGCAGGCTTTTCAGGCACAGGTTCAACACGACTTTGGATCCTTTCCCAGATTTTGTTACTCAATGCTTTAATTAAGATCATTTAATAAGCTGCGTAAAAGCCGAGTGTGTGTTCCTATTAGAAAACATAATCATAGTCATGCACACAAAACAACACCAACAAACTAAAATCATTTGGCAAAAGACCTTTTTTCCTCTTTGGTCCTGTAATTCTGTCACGTGTTGAGAGCTCACTAAAATAAGACTTGAATAAGGGGAAGTGAAAACAGAAGCTTGGTAAAGTTATTTCGGATTCACATAGCTTTAACCAGAGAACTAACCAGTTTAGTAGAACACAATCTGTGAGGTGATACACAGCCAAAGTCACTGTGCATATCAAGCAGCCTGGCTGAATAGCCTCCAACCCTTAGAGCCAATACTGAGGACATAAATCTGCCAAAATTGCCTTCTCTCCATGCAACCATACACAGTTACTCTTGCTTAATTCATCAAATTCAGCAATAAAGTGAGAAGGAACGACGTCATCATCAGGAAAACAAGCTCGGCATACAAAAGATAACTTTCCAACTCTAGCCAATTTTAAGCAGTTAACTGTTTAGAATCCTAATGCATGATATTGGTTAACGCTATTAATGATACTTATTCATGTCTATTCAAGCAGGAATTTAATTACACGCTCACTCTTATGCAGTAATCCTAAGTAAGTGCTCCAAGCCAACCTGTAAATCATTACTTCTCAAAGTGGGTGTCTATGAAGCATAGCCAGATAGTCCAGGATGTTTTTTAATGATTTTACTGCATTTCAGTGATGTCATCTTAAATCTATAATATAAGTAAAAATGTGGATGTTCCAAATCAACAATTTTTCTCAAGGTGATTGGTTTAGACTGCAATAGAAAGTCAGCTTAAAGGCTACATTTGCGTTATAGGAGTAATAGTTTCAATGTCTGGTTGTTATTTGAATTTGATGTTTTTGGACTGATGTGCGAGGCCCCCACATGTTCCACGCCTTTCATTTGAACTGGCCAGAGCCCCCTGGTGACCGTCGGCGCGCTTGCGCACAAGTTGTGTGTTGACTTCCAAGCAGCAACGCCGCCCTCGCGCATTCTTCACCTACTTACATCGGAGTTTATCAATCATTAGGCAACACCGACCACCCTGATTAATCTCACCGTGGTTACTCACAGAACTTTTTTATTGGGCTTTAAAAATTGAGCTTAGTTATACACTGGACACACGGCCTTTCTTCATGAAAAATAAAGTACAGTATAAGACAGTGGCACATTTGGGGTGTTGCCTCCGCATCCAGCACAAGACGGAACTTTACGCACTGACTCTCTTCACTGTGATGGAAAAAAAGTATTTTGACATCTGCAAAACAACAAGCTAGTGATTTAACAAATACAGAAAGATATTTGTGTAAGTTTTTACCTTCGTCCAGAAGCCGCTCTAGATGATTGAAAATCCCACAAAAGTTAGGCAGGCTGCTCATCAGTTTCTTGTCGTTCATGAGCTGCATGAGATAGTCGGGACTCGGCTTGGGTTTTTCTTTTGTTTCCATTTCCCCCACCATATTTAAAAAAACGTCAACTTTAAATGTAAAAAGATTCAGTTATGATGAGAACACTAGACTCCACTAGACTCCACCAGACCCCTCTAGACTCCACCAGACCCCTCTAGACTCCACCAGACTCCACTAGACCCTACCAGACTCCACCAGACCCCAAGTAGACTCCACTAGTCCCCACTAGACCCCACCAGACTCCACCAGAGTCGACTAGACCCCACTAGACTCCACCAGGCTCCTCCACCACAGGCGCTTTTACCGAGTCTCCTCTTCAGTCCTTGGTTCTCCAGTGAAGTCCCGCTTTGACTCAGAAGATTTTCAGTGTCTTGCTTACAAAAAATATTTGTTCAACAGTTCAACAACAACAAAAAAATCACTGAAATCACTGTTGTGCGGGAATTATAAAGGTCAAAAAAAACTCCGCAAACTGTCCGGACTCCCGCATGACCGGTCAGATTTGTTTTGTTTACTCTCAGAGATTGTAACGCTATTTACAGGCCATTCGGAATCTTTTGGACAGACACTTCTTGGTGACACGTCAAGATGATTTGTAGTACCGATTTGTAGAAACAGAGATCCTGAGAGCTGTTTGAAGTTTGTAGGCGAGCTCTGGAGCTGAAACTCTTCTCCGCTTGGTGTGTCGGTATTCAAGAGACTCTGCTGCTGCGCTGCTGCTTTCCCAACGCCCGCGGTCATGTGACCATCCGCGCGCGCAGCCATCACCCAAGCCAGAGAATAGGAGGAGAAAATTTCTACAGTTCTCTCTCTCTCTCTCTCTCTCTCTCTCTCTCTCTCTCTCTCTCTCACACACACACACACACACACACACACACACACACACACACACGTTTCATTCACTTAAAGACCTCCACTGGTCCCACCAAGAACCAAAATAATGTATATTTTGTAATATTTTGTTACCGACTAGATGATTAGAAACCTGCAGACCGAAGCATTTGTCCATGCACGAGGGGTTTCTTTTGAATCTACAGTATTTGGTTAAACTGCTGTCTTTGGACTGAATTTGACCCATGTGGATTTCTTTCATTTCAGCGAAAGGGAATTCGAAGAAGACAAGTGACTCTAAAACAACTAACATAAAGCTTCGATAAACATAGTAAACTCTCTTGAATTCCCCACTTTCTGTGTATTCCTTTTGTATCTCATACGGTCGCAGTTTCACAGGGAAAAGTGCAAGAGTTTAAGACTTGCTTCAAGCTGGTTTTAAAAGCATTCAAGCAACTCACTGGCTATTTGATTAGATTCAGCTTTCACATCAGTGCATTTTGAATGTATACAGTTCAGTACTTTTGAGTTCCTAGCCACCAGTGGAAAGGAACCACCATGAGTGCACCGGTAACTGGATGTTATACATTATGTTTTTTGCAGATAACTGACTGTCACACTGTTACATCACGTGACTGCCACATAGACCTTCTCCTCACTGTTGTTTCAAAGTTGGAAGAACACAGTTGTCTAGAATGTTTTTGTACATGATAGCATTTCATATTTCCCTCGCTGAATTTAAGGGGCCAGTCCTGATCTATTATTACATTGCACCTGTGCACAAAGACAGAACCGTGACTTGCTTTGTCAGGGTTGAACTGGAAGAATTCAAGTCGCTGCAGAGAGTCCTCGCTTCAAACCCATTGAACACTTTTGGGATGAACTTGATTGACAGAGTAATGTACATAGAATCTAAAAAGCATACTCAGAAGTATAAAACCTCATATATATTATAATACCCTACATAGTATAATAGCCTGCTATATATATTATAATCCTCTCCAGGTAAGAGGTAGGTATACAGCAATACTCTTCTGGGACAGAGATGGTGAAATGAACTTCCCCTAGATGTCCAGACAGCTGAGTCACTGGCATCTTCAAACGACAGGTGAAGACCTACCTCTTCCTGAAACACCTGAACTAGAACTTTTCCTTGTTTGTTATATTCATTCATTTTCTACCGCTTATCTGAACCTCTCGGGTCACCCCCGAGGCACGGGGAGAACATGCAAACTCCACACACACAAGGCGGAGGCAGGGATCGAACCCCCAACCCTGGAGGTGTGAGGCAAACATGCTAACCACTAAGCCACCATGCCCCCCTTGTTTGTTATCTGTGTATATAAAAAAAAACTCAACAGTTTTAGGTTGATGGTATGCTAAGGCTGTAACCTAGTGAACCAGTGTTAATGTATTCATCGATAGAGACCTACGTTGCTAAGAATGGTCCACGCAAATAATATCATGTCAGCAGTGGTCTTACACTAGCTGGGGTAAAGAGGTGCTACCAAGCTGTGGCATACCATAATTGTATTTCCATTACAGGTGTGTCTGAGCAATTCATCTTGATAAAGATAGGCAAGGTGGCCTCTAAGTGTAAATTTTAATTTACAGGCAACTACTACAGTTGTGGTACAGGCCCAAAAGAAACCAAAGTGATTTCTCAATGTTTGTATTATTTGTCCAATCATGATCTCCTCTCTCTCTCTCTGTCATGCAGACACACAAGTGAGGGAATCGGTTGGGTGTTAATTTGCTGGGCCGTGGAAATGAAAACAGGGATAGTGTTAGACTTGCTGGCTGGGCATCAGAGGATCGGAATGCAGGCTGTTTAACACTAAAGTTAGACAATCCCTTGAGCCCCCACCAACAACACGGCCCAACCGCTAAATAAATAGAGAAGTAATTAAGAGAGCACTGAGAAGTAAGGCTGTGTTTCATTACTGCTGCTCCTCCTGAGGAAGCAAGAGACAAGCTATTACATAGAGATTATTGTAAGTACAACAATATCGGTCTTAAATAATGCCATAGAAATCCAGAACTCTTTAATAAAACGATATTTGTTTAACAGACCTCACGCTGACACGGATAATCACTTGAAATGGTACAAATGTAGAGCAATATCTGACTCACTGCGCTGTTATTGCTTTTCATTGGCTTCACAGTCTGCAATTACTATAAGCTGACAGACTGAAGTGACAGCAATTAGTGAATGAATAGATCTACATCCTTCTGTCCATTCCTTCTGTCCATTCCTTTCCTAGTTCCTAATACAGTCTGAAAAAAATCTGAAGCGTTATGATTAAGGTCATGTCAGTAATGGAAGACACACTTTCTATCAGTATGATATCTAAATACTCTTATGCAATACGTTCACTACATTGTAAATATATCATTAATGCATGAATGAACTCCATCCAGGGTGTATCCTGCCTTGATGCCCGATGACGCCTGAGATAGGCACAGGCTCCCCGTGACCCGAGAAGTTCGGATAAGCGATAGAAAATGAATGACTGAATGAATGATTTTCTTAAATAATAGCGGTCATTTCTCTAGTGTTTCAGTGGGTACGATCAAAAGTTGGGCAGAGCCCTTAATACTTTTTTCTTGGCCTGTACTTTCTCAAAAAATATGCTGCCATGGAAAGAAAGTGTCTGCAACATGAACATGCATTTTAAAAAAGCTTGTGAAAATAATTCATGCAGAATATCCATCTAAAGAAATTAGTTTTAATTGCAGGAATCTTGAAGATAAATAGGGATAGTCAGGTGGAACCCTCAGCATGTTTATTTCTCACATGAGGCGCTGAAACAGATGGCAACACTGTTAGACAAACTGTAAGAAACATTCCCACCTGTATCCAAGTGCGTAATTACTTTGCTTTTAAAGACATTAGTGCATTAGAGAGAGAGAGAGAGAGAGAGAGAGAGAGCGAGAGAGAGGGAGAGAGAGAGAGAGAGAGTGTGTGAGAGAGAGAGTGTGTGTAGGAGTGTGTACAGTATATTTGAGCATGCAGTTTTTCTCAAATGTTTAACATAAAGCCTAGATCTGGTCAGAGGTCAGGGTCAGTGCTCCGTACTAAACTGGCTGGTTCAATAAAGAACGTCATGATAATATTTAATATTACATACACTAGAAATGACACATGCCTTCGAAAATTATACATGTGGTAGAGTAATTTGTGGACAATATGTAAATGGAAAGAACAAAAAAAAAAAGCCTCTGCCTTGTTCTAACTGTTGTAGATACAGCTGGACGTCACCTGTTACTGGGTAAAACTCTGGGTGGCCTTCTCTAAAGGCAATTTTAAACTAGGAGACAATTCGTCCTGCTCAAACATAAATATCATTACTTATTTAAGAAACGGAATGAACAAAATAATTTGTTATTCATCGGTCATTTTTCACTATTAGTTTTTAGGACTTTTACATGTGTGGATAAATATTATCTCTATAACAATTCATTGTTTTTGTCAAGCTGCTGAGAATTCCTTTTCTTTTCTTTCTTTTTTTTTTTTTAAAGAATATTTAAAACCTTCTCATATTGTCTTATTATTAGCCAGCAATGACAAGGGTTTGTAACATTTTGTACCAACAGTCAATGACATGCAATTCCATAACACCACCAAAAAGCCTGTTTTTTACTAGACAGATATAAAATATTTAATATATATTATGTTGAATTTGGAAGCAGCGCTATGGCACACTGGGGATTTTTGCTATCCCACAGTCTATGTGTGGAGTCTTACAAGTTCTTCTGTGTATGTGTGGGTTCCCTCTGGGTTTTTTTGGTTTGGACTGGCTTTTCATTCACAGTGATTTCCTTGTACCCAGAGTTCTTAGTATAAACTCCAGATCCACTGCAAATTAATGAATTAATTATCCACTTTGTGTACTCAGAAGCAACAGCCCTTTCCAGAAATACGTGAACACGGAAGACCTCTTTAAATCTGCAGTCATTTTTACAGATCTAGTGATGTACAGTAAGTACATAATTTATATGTGTACTGTCTGGCTCAGAGCATTATCATCAAGATGAGTTTAGGATAATTATTTTGTGCTTTTTTTGATGGATTAAATTAAACAATTATTTTTAATAAGATATTGAAACCGATCTGTTATTTTAATTCTGAAATTTAAGAAATAGCGTTTACATATAAGTTGAACCATAGCATAACAGCATTGGGGGCACGGTGGCTTAGTGGTTAGCACGTTTGCCTCACACCTACAGGGTTTGGGGTTCGATTCCCACCTCCGTCTTGTGTGTGGAGTTTGCATGTTCTCTCCGTGCCTCGGGGGTTTCCTTCGGGTACTCCGGTTTCCTCCCCCGGTCCAAAGACATGCATGGTAGGTTGATTGGCATCTCTGGAAAATTGTCAGTAGTGTGTGAGTGTGTGAGTGAATGAGAGTGTGTGTGCCCTGTGATGGGTTGGCACTCCGTCCAGGGTGTATCCTGCCTCGATGCCCGATGACGCCTGAGATAGGCACAGGCTCCCCGTGACCCGAGAATAGTAATACTCTATTACACATCATTTGGTGCCAATGCTGTTATTCATTCATTCCAAGTAAAGTATTTCTCTTATTGTGATGAAATACCCTCTACACTTCGCTGACCTATTTTAGCTTTTCTACCTCATATTCTTTCTTCCTCCTCTCTTTCTCACTCCATGAAGGCTCATTGGTATTCACTAATAAAGACCATAGAGACATAATGCAGGAGTCAAAGCCTTGTTACAGAAATAGATTTATTACTAATCCATTATGCATAGTGGGTAATGTAACATATCAGATGCACTGGCTCGCAGCAGGAGTGGAGAATTTAAGTGCACTGAACATTAGGCTGAGAGGCAGTGGGAGCGGAGACGGACCCACAGGCCTCTCAACATACCACCCTGGAATAGACTCATAATCATGCCCTGCAACTGTAAGTCCACACAGACCATTTCCCTTTCTATTTTTTTTGACTCTGACAAAATGAAAAAGGTCAAGAAAAGCTCTAGTGCCCCAAAGTGATTCCTAAAACGAACAAGTTCATTAAATGCTAAGAGGTTAGAATGGACATTTATAGTGTATGAAAAGGATTCAGCATGCATACTGGTACAAATGAAAAAAAAAACCCACATGCTTCCACTTGCTGTTACCATTATTGTGTTATATTACACTTACGTTCATCTGGAATAATGCTGGACTATGCATGACATATGCATACACTTCTACATTTTATTAACATACAGTAGCAGTGGATAAATTGATTGAAAGAATTCGGTGGCCATAACTCTCTTAAAGCAGTCATTTAATGATGACCATTTAAATTAAAGATGATTCATTGTAAACTTTTATCTCCAGGAGTTAAATCTCAGATGTCTCTAAGCATTTTGAATTCTATGAGGCATTTATGTGCTTGTGCCAAGTTTTTGGTTTAATTGTTTGTCTAAACAGCTCTAAACTCTTTTGAATGTATATGAAGTCTCTTGTCTCATTCTTATTTACATTGGGATTTAAGTAGCTGTGATGCGGAGTGTTGCCAATGTCACAACAATTACTGGTGATATATTAGTCATGGGGAAGTTCATTATATTCTAATGGCCACTGGGAAGGAGAGGATAAGGGTTCTATACTTAGCTGTTTGTAAACCTTCCCCCAAATGTAGCACCTCACCTCTGCTTCATGTCACACATGCCTCAAGGTCTCAGTGCCCTTGTCACAAATCCAAATGAGAGACAGACGGCTGTTAACAGGGGGCTGGGAAAGTGTGACAACACACAACAATGTCCGTCAGGGAGAGGACTCGAAGATTACTTGTTTTTTTCCACTTGATGATACAAACTGTTTAGATAGAATTAGAATCATCTGAAGCCTTTATTCTTTATACAGTATATTTGTGGGAGACCATTTATCAGAAGAAGCAAAATGATTTCAGTTTTAAAAAACAGAGTATAATATAATTATATATGCTTCTGATGCTAATTCACAAAAGGTCCTACAATAAAATACAGTGCATGGCTTACATACTGTATATGTCACAGTAAAGCGCATCAATCTGCATAACTTTGTACCATCGCTTGCTTATGCAAGAACTGCACAATTCTCACATAAAATTCTTTCCAGAAAATGATGATGAAATACTCAGTCAGATTCAAGTCGAGTACAAAAAAAAAGAAAGATAAAAGATAGATATTGTTTTTGAGTGTGTGTCAGATTTTAAACTTTATGTTTTAGAATGATATATAACTAATGTGCTTTTTTTTTTACCCAAAGCGAGAAGATATTATAGCATTTCCAACATGTCGGAGAGGCTGATTCATTCATTCTGTCATAGATAATCCAGTGGTGTAGGTGTGGCACTGTGGATTTGGTTGTATCATTGTTGGCAGGCAACATGATCATGAAAATCTAAATTCCACTACAATGAAACGAACAGAGATTTTATGAAGGGGAGTTTTAAAAGTTTCTAATGGTAATTTTACTGTATAGTGTTGTTCAGCATAGAATTCTGAGTAATGGTTTTTCCATTTATTGTAAACACATCAGATCTCCTCTTTCTTCCTGTCACGATGAATTGAATATTTCAATCTTATATCAGTGGGATTCAGCAATGAATGAAAAGATTTATTTCCACATCACATACTTTGAGATAAAGGATTCTTCTTAAATAAATCATAACCATTGAGATTCGTTTTTAATCATTTCAAGCTATACAGTTCGCACTATATCTGTGATTATCTACTTATTACATTAATGGGTTTAAGTACAATTCGTTATAGAAATGTACTATTAGGAATTATTGTGTTTTCGTCTGTAAAATTGTGGTATAGTTTGGTGTTTTTTGGTATGCTGTGATGTCTCCCGGGTTATCTGCTTTGAAACAGAGTCTGAACATATGGCCATTCTCAGAATCACAAAACTAATCTAAGGCTCAGTGCAATTTTTGGCACGAGCGTCGTCTCTACAGAAGGGTGTTACACATTACACACGCTCGGTGAAGGAAATATCTCTAGGTTCCAATACGTAATGACCATCTGTTAGAGTCAGATTCTCTCATGCTACAGTACACTGATCTCATGGACTTCCATGCGCAGTTAATACACTCCTTGACTATAGGCTTAATGGCATTCATTTCACTGCGCAACTGAAATTTAGCACGGAGAAGCAGAGTAATAAGAATCATTTGGAAAAATCAACAAACAAAATCAAAACATTTCAACTGTGAATTTATATCCAGATGAAAATGATATACTATAAAGAGTATTGTTTATTATACTCCTAAAATTAAAGATTCGTATTTATAGGTCTATGGTCAAAAGAAGGGGCTGATGCTATTGTATAGTAGAGGATTAATACTGTCATAAACATTTGAGATACTGAGATCATGAGAGGAAAATACACAGCATATGCATGTAAGTGAATTAATTAAAGCATAGAGGTTCGTATCTTCATTTATCATGTTCACTTTTATGCATATAAAGGAGCCCTGTACCTACTGGCATATTCATTGGTTACACTGTGGTTGATGATGTAAAAATGTTTAGTAGTATCATAAATGTAGTAGACTGTTAGTGTGGATTGGATAAACTAAGTGAATGTTTGTGTGTGTGTGTGTGTGTGTGTGTGTGTGTGTGTGTGTGTGTGTGTGTGTGTGTGTGTGTGTGTGTGTGTGTGTGTGTGTGTGTGTGTGTGTCCGTCCTGCTATGGGCTGATGTCCCATCCTGGGTGTCTTATTCCCAGTGATCCAGAGTGGGCTCCAGATCCACCTGGATGTAGCAGATGAAGATATTGACATAAAAGCCCTTATTTTAAAACTCTCTTTTAAAACATCTCTCCAATTGTTAACATTTGTACATTTCGACACTAATTGTTGATGAATTGCTCATGATTGTTCAAGGAGGAAGAAAGACAATGAATGATAAAAATAACGCAGACACAAACAACCCTGACTTAACCTTCAACTATTAGAAGATACGATTCAAAAGGCGTAATTCAATTGGTATGATGGATTTATTTGTCTGACTTCAATCTGAAACAAAAGATATAGGATTTTGTCCATTAAACTAGACATTGTAAAAAATGGTGATAAAGGAATGACAAAATATGAACCTTACAAAACTGATTTTATAGGTTTTACTTTTTTTTCTTTTTTAAATTCCCCATAATGTCATTCTATATAGAAACATTTCTATGTGTATAGCATTTGAAGTTTGAAGTGATGGGTTCTTTTTTATATAGCGAGTGTCACAACTCACAAAAGTATTTTCTGCTGAATACTGTGCACCTGCGCTCAGTTTTATTAGGAAAACCGACACACTTATTTTCTGTGGATATGTATAAATAAATAAACAAACAAACAAACAAACAAACAAACAAATAAATAAATGCTTATCGGTTATAGTTTTGTGTATTACTGCATGAATATCTGTAGTTTTTTGTAACATGTAGGAGATTCTTTAAACACGACTTCAGTATTTGATCGTGAACATTTTAGTATGTCATTTCCATGTCATGTTGCAGTATAGAGGAAACCCATTCAGGTTTCTATCCATATGATGACTGTGTCTTTTAACTTTCGTACTCATACGTTCATCGATTCTGCATTTGTAATTTAATGACATCAGAAACTAATGCATTTAACATTGATGCATAATAGGCATTATTCTATACTCTGTAAGACTATCCTGTAAAACACTGTTCTTCTCATTATATACATGCCCGTGCTTCTGTATGAATATTTGTTCACACAGTCCGTTGCCCAGTCCAACTGTGTCTTACTGAGTACTTCTTTTGTGTCACCCAGAGACAAATATGCAACAATGTGAATATTCATTATGGTTGCTGTCCTCCCCCAGAACAAGCTTTGCAGCACGCAGTCCTGGTATACGAACAATTGATCCAAGTGTGCATTGACCAGCTATGGACAACGGCAGTCTTATGTGCCTGCATGGTGTATGGGCGTACAGGCGCTGTAAGGGTGGCGGTATAGTTCGTCACTACCAGCTGGTATGGCGGGTATCTCTGGGTGGAGGAGGGCCATTGTTCTTACACTGTCCAAACAATGGCACATTTGAGAAGGACACACTGTCTCCGAGAGACAAGACATGCTCTGACTACGGTGAGGGAAGGTCAGAGACAGGGAAGGCATGTGATTTGAGCCTGCTGACCACAATAGCTGGCTGTTGATTGCTGTTTTGGCTTTCTGTCATCACTTTGCCTTGGTACGGTGCCAGTATTTGTGCCTACTTGGCTTGAACTCAAAAAGGTTGGGTCATCACACATAGGACAAAAACACACATACAGTCACATATAAAGCTGCACAAGCACTGTTGTGTCTCATACTAATAAGATTCAATGGAGATCTACAATAGAGTGGGAAGATCAATATTTCCCATTAACACTCTCTAGCTGCAGGTCTTCTGTTTTTATCTACATTTCCCCGTTGTTCACCCCACAGCACCACACTCTCTCAGGGATCGGAGGAACAATGCAGGAAACTCATTTCCAGATAAATATGTTGCATTTTTACACCTGAAATTGTCCATCATACACACATGCAGTGGAGATCTACAGATCTACAATCCTGCCACAGATCTACATACACCAGAAGCACCTTTTCAACACTTTGTAACTTATACATAAATATAAGTCAATTATGTCATGGGTCTCTCTGACAAAATACATCATTCCTTGCCGGTCACAACAGACATTTGTAGATGTCGCCCTTCTGCCATCCAGCAATTCTCTCTTTCTCAATCCATTGAACACAAACAGAAATTGTTTTCTTGGCAACTTGAGTTACGAGGGTAGAGAAATAGGACATATAACCTGCCAGTGGGATTGATTGAAGGAGGTGTGACTCTGGACTGTGTGTGTGTGTGTGTGTGTGTGTGTGTGTGTGTGTGTGTGTGTGTGTGTGTGTGTGTGTGTGTGTGTGTGTGTGTGTGTGTGTGTGTGTGTGCTTGCTTAACTAGACTCAGGTAATAGTTTTTTTTCTTCCCAGATAACAAATTTCACTGGCATTCACACAAAGCCTTCCTCCATGAAGGAAACATTACAGGTATTACAGGTTGAATATTTTACCTCCCTACCTCAGGTTCTTCACAACTTCCATCAATCAAAACTAACTGAACATTTTATTTGAAGCGTCGAACATAGTGAAAACTGGAAAACTTGTATGAATAGATATGGAAAGATATGTAGTGATAATGAATTCTTCTATAGGAGGACAGAGCAATTTTGGCAAGAAGTAGACTGGATGGGGTCACCTCTGCTGTAGTAATGCTGTGATCTCCTGATTATTGCTAAGTAAGCAGTACTGCTCATGCAGACAGTCCTGCTGTAAATCATTTAATGAAGTATTCCCATGAAGTATCACTCTGGCTGTTTAATGCTGCCCTCTGAGTCGGATCCAGCACTCTAATCGGATCCATCGCTGCAGTTTTCCCCTCCAAAACACACATCTGCATCTTTAACCTGCCAGCATCTCTCTCTCTCTCTCTCTCTCTCTCTCTCTCTCTCTCTCTCTCTCTCTCTCTCTCTCTCTCTCTCTCTCTCTCTCTCTCTCTCTCTCTCTCTCTCTCTCTCTCTCTCTTCATACCAGCTGTATAATCTGCAAATGTGTGTAGGTAAGTAAGACACCTGGAGACATGTATGTATAAATATTTGATAAAATGTATTACTGTCTATCAAAGGAAAGTACATTTTTGTGTGTGTGTGTGTGTGTGTGTGTGTGTGTGTGTGTGTGTGTGTGTGTGTGTGTGTGTGTGTGTGTGTGTGTGTGTGTGTTATTTTTCCTTTCTTATTTGTGGCATCTCTGTTAAAAGTTAAAACCATGGGAACACTGCCCCCCTGAGGAATGTTAGATGATGCGCATGTTTGCTCACCTTGAAATGTCCATCCTGACATTGATGGAAACCTCCTGACACAAAGAGATCAAAGCCTGGTTTATTACTAAGCTTCATGCTTGCACACACACAATCTCTCTCTCTCTCTCTCTCTCTCTCTCTCTCTCTCTCTCTCTCTCTCTCTCTCTCTCTCTCTCTCTCTCTCTCTCTCTCTCTCTCACACACACACACACACACACACACACACACACACACACACACACACACACACACACACACACACACACACATTATAGATGAGATACATACTCTTTAGGCATTTCCCTACCTCTAATCTACTTATGTTTATGTATATATTACATAATTACATAATAGAACCCATAATAGATTACATAATTATTAAACTGGTCATGTACTCTAGCCAAGGGGGTCACAGTCCAGTGACTTCTGTGTCGGTACCAAGCCTGGATAAATAGAGAGGGTTGCGTCAGGAAGGGCATCTGGTGTAAAACATTGCCAAATTTAACCATGCGAATCGTCAGTACGAATTTCATACCGGATCGGTCGAGGCCCGGGTTTACAACGACTGCCATCGGCGCCGTTGACCTACAGGGCACCAGTGGAAATCAGGCTACTGTTGGTCGAAGAAGTAGAGGAATGAGGAGAGTGCACAAACAGTGAGAGAAGAGGAAAGGTAAGAGTGTAGGACTGAGAATAGGAACTCTGACTGTGAAGAGGGAGGTGTCTAAGGCCAAGCAGAAGGCATATGACGAGTTGTACAATAGCTTAGACACTAGAGAAGGAGAGAAGGACTTGTACAGGATTGCTAGACAGAGCGATCGAGATGGGAAGGATGTGCAGCAAGTTAGAATTATTAAGGATAGAGATGGAAGGGTGCTCACAAGTGAGGAGAGTGTACAGAGGAGATGGAAGGAATACTTTGTGGAGCTGATGAATGAGGAAAATTAGAGGGAAAAAAGAGTAGAAGGGGTAAACTCTGTGGAACAGAAAGTAAATAAGATTAGAAATGATGAAGTCCTGACGACATCCCGGTAGAGGTCTGGAAGTGTCTAGGAGAGGCAGCAGTGGAATTTTTAACTCGTTTGTTCAACAGGGTTTTAGGGAATGAGAGGATGCCTGAGGAATGGAGAAGGAGTGTGTTAGTGCCGATCTTTAAGAATAAGGGTGACGTGCAGAGTTGCAGCAACTATAGGGGGATAAAGTTGATGAGCCATAAAGTGAAGCTGTGGGAAAGAGTAGTGGAAGCTAGGTTAAGGAACGTGGTGGAAATTTGTGAGCAGAAGTATGGCTTCCTGACCAGAAAGAGAACAACAGATGCAATTTTTGCTCTGAGAATGTTGATGGAGAAGTATAAGGTTGGTCTGAGGGAGTTGCACTGTGTGTTTGTAGACTTAGAGAAAGCGTATGACAGGTTGCCAAGAGAAGAGCTGTGGTACTGTATGAGGAAGTCAGGAGTAGCAGAGAAGTATGTTAGAGTGGTGCAGGACATATATGAGAGGAGCAGGACAGTGGTGAGGTGTGCTGTAGGTCAGACAGAGGAGTTCAAAGTGGAGGTGGGACTGCATCAGGGATCGGCTCCTTCCTGTTGCTATAGTGATGGACCAGTTGTCAGAGGAGTTCAGACAGGAGTCTCCTTGGACGATGATGTTTGCAGATGACATTGTGATCTGTAGTGAGAGCAGGGAGCAGGTGGAGGAAAACCTTGAGAGGTGGAAGTTTGCGCTGGAGAGAAGAGGAATGAAAGTCAGTCATAGTAAGACTGAGCACGTGTGTGTGTGAATGAAAGGGAGGGAAGTGAGACAGTAAGGTTACAGGGTGAAGAGGTGAAGAAGGTACAGGAGTTTAAGTACTTGGGGTCAACAGTCCGGAGTTATGGAGAGAGTGGGAAAGAGGTAAAGAAGCGAGTGCAGGCAGGATGGAATGGGTGGAGAAAGGTGTCAGGAGTTCTGTATGATAGGAAAATATCAGCAAGGGGAAGGTGTACAGGCGAGTGATGAGACCGGCCATGCTGTATGGTTTAGAGACAGTGTCACTGAAGAAGAAACAGGAGTCAGAGCTAGAGGTAGCCGAGCTGAAGATGTTGAGGTTCTCTTTGGGAGTGACAAGTTTGGACAGGATTAGGAACGAGTACATCAGAGGGACAGCTCATGTTGAAAGTTTGGGGGACAAAGTTAGGGAGGCCAGATTAAGATGGTTTGGACATGTTCAGAGGAGGGAGAGTGAGTATATTGGTAGGAGAATGTTGGACATGGAGCTGCCAGGCAGGAGGCAAAGACGAAGGCCAAAGAGGAGGTATATGGATGTAATTAATGAGGATATGAAGCTAGTGAGTGCAAGTGTTGAGGATGCAGAAGATAGGGATAGGTGGGCGACTCCTGAAAGGAAAAGCCGAAAGAAGAAGAAGAAGAAGATTTCAGACCAATCATCATTTATTTCAACATTAAGCTTATTAATATTTAAGGTTTATACAACTAGATAAATAAAATGTTACATTATTTTTATATTATATTAGATCTTTCTGTACTAAAAGTCACATATAATAACATTCCTACAATCAATTATTTATGTCATCTTTGGTGATACTGAGGACAGAACTTTGCAGCTTTCCTCTGTGAGACTACAAGCTGTGCAAAGCAACCAGTGCAGTGCATACATGCTAATCACTAAGCCACCATGCCTCCTAGAAAAATATTAACACCATTAATTCAGATAGTGGAGTTCTGTCTTACATAAAATGGACTACAGTGACAGACCCAGAACGAAGGGAAGTAAAAAGTTAGGATGTCCAGTGTCCAGTCCAACTGTGTAATGCTTTATCCACTGCAGTCCTGAGGAAATCAGACAGGTCTGACTGGGTGAGAAGATCAGACAGATGAATGGTGACTTGTTCTGTTAGATCTCTGGCGATGAATGAGAGAAAAACGTACAAAGCAGCAAGAAACTTCTGAACACTCAGATAAACAAAGCTGAACACCTTCCACAGCTAAAGCCAAAACTCCTCTCTGAAGATTTGAGTACACTGATACTTCTTTGACATCAATGTCACACTCTCTGAGGTCTTCCTCATAGAAGATCAGGTTGCCTAACTGTTGAAAAGCAAGTTTTCCCATTGCAAGGATACTCTCTGATCTGCTGAGAATCCAAGTTACATTTCTGATGATACTTTTGTTCCCTGTGTTTCATCTGAAAGATAAAGAAATATGTGAAGATTTGAGTCTTGGGGATTTTTCCGTTCTCTACTTCTCTTACATTCTCTCTATAACATTGGCTGAAATTCAACAAAGGACTAAGGTGTGGCACATGATGTAGAGACTTCTGGAAACTTCAATGTGTGTGATGATTTTATCATCCAGGCTTGGATCTTCATCCTGAAGTATTCCTCCTCTGAGGATCATTGAACCCTCATACCTCTGTTACTTGGTTTACACGCAGGAGGGATCTGACCGGCCACTCCAGGCAAAGAGGTGATCCACAGGATAGCAGATGGAAGCAGATACGCTTTGATGAGGTTTGTCAAGAGCATATCCACTGAGGCCTGCTCTGCTCATCAGACAACATTTGAGTGTTTTGGAAATTTATATGAAATCGACACTCTTCAAGGCCATCAAAGATAAGCATTATTCTGTGGCTGTCAAAGTTTAATAACACCAGTGTTATAATTTCTGGAGGAAAAGTGATAGAAACGTTCTATCAGGCTGAGGTTTTTCAGCACCACTGCTTCACCAAATTCTGTTAACTGAAGGGAAGTGGAGTTTCCTTCAGTCCAGAACGATCTTCCTGCACATTGACTTTGAGCTACTAGTTTTTTCCAGTGCTGATGGACTTGACTTTAAAGAGGTCATTATATTTGATTGGCATCTCCTGTGACACTTTGCTCCTAAACATTGTCTCAATCTGTTTCAGTTCATGTTCTTTACTTATGTATTGTTCTAGTTATTGTTATTCCTGTTTTTGAGCCCTGCATAGCCTTTTGATTATTTTCCTGTCATGTCATGTTTTTCTGTCTATGACCTCTGGCCCCCTTTTTGACATTAAGTTTAAATTGTTTATTAAAATGTAAAAATCTGCAAATGGATCCTCACCAATACTCCGAGTTCCGAATTTTACAATAGCACAGCAGTTTGCCATCAATTACAAATTTGTATTTATTAAAGAATTACATATATATATATTATATACAAATTTGGACTCAAAAGCTTTTTACAGTACTTGTGTGATGTAGTTGACATCCAGCATGTTGTTGTAAATAGACAGTGGTCTGTGAGTAAAAACGCGTGTAATATGTACAATGCATTCAACAATGCATGTTTAGAAATACAAAGAATGCAAAAAAATGAACAGGTACTCCCTGAGCATCTACACCTTTAAGGTATCACTCTAATATTAAACTATTTATATGCCCAGGGTCTTACAGAGAGCCTCTGTACTTCTCTTTCTCCCAGTCCAAAAGCTGCAGCAGCTGATGAAGCGCAAGTAGAGACTAACAATGCGATGAGTAAGTGTGATCAGGTGGAAAACAGCTACACACCATGTCACTATACTGACCTCTCTATCAGTAGTACAGTCTGCATCTGTGGACAGATTTGGGAGTTCCATTGACTAATCAGTCTTCATGGACATACAGCTGGGTTCTGGGACGTCTGATCTGTTAACCATCATCATTAACTACACGTTATTAAAAACAATATTTAAAGTAAAGTGTTTTTTAAATATTTTTAAAAACAATTTTATAATTTTATGTAGTAGTAGTGACATGACATACGGCTAAGTACGGTGACCCATACTCAGAATTTGTTCTCTGCATTTAACCCATCCAAAGTGCACACACAGCAGTGAACACACACACACACACACACCGTGAACACACACGCGGAGCAGTGGGCAGCCATTTATGCTGCGGCGCCCGTGGAGCAGTTGGGGGGGTTCTGTGCCTTGCTCAAGGGCACCTCAGTCGTGGCCGGCCTGAGACTCGAACCCACAACCTTCAGGTTACAAGTCAGACTCTCTAACCATTAGGCCACGACTGCCCAGTATATTGTCATTGAATTGCCCATATGGCAGTATTTCACATAACCCATTAATAAATCCAGCCTAACATAAAAAGACAAACACACCTTGGTTGGGTGAAAAGGACAATTCACTTCTAATTCTAGAAATCTAGAATTAGTGTTCATAACTTCTAGCAAAATTACAGCAATATCAGGAAAACATGTGGTAACACATGTGGTACAAACATGTGGTAACACATGTGCCCCACTAGCATGACAAAAAGCTAGCTAGCATCTGCAGCTGGATCTAATATGATGCACTACAAAAATCCTAAACCTGTGTTTATTGGTAATAAATGTAATAGCTACTCACCTCTCATCATTCTTTAAATTTCCCTGTCCTTTGGGATGTCTTCTGAGTATTCATGTTTCCTCCACCAGTCTAATGACATCGTTGTAGGCTGATTTGCATCTCTAAATGGTCTGTAGTGAATAAATGTCCAGGGTGTCCCCTGCCTTATGTGCGAAGTCCCCTGGGACTAACTTTAAACTAGATGTTCTACACAATTTTGTGCTTACTAAATTTACGTGGCAGCAGGATGTGGAAAGCTGAGATATGGATATAATATACACATATGGATCAGATATCCACATACTTTTAATCTTATAGAATATATTCCTGGCTATTTACAATCTATATATAAAATGTTTTATATATTATATGCTCAATACATTTACTCATATAAACCAGGAAAAAAAAAACATACTGGATAAACCATATGTAGAGATTTTCTGCCACGATACTCCAACTATGACGCATAGTTCTGGTACAGCAGCTAATACTGTAGCTCTCCAGATCACTTCTCCAAATCAACTGGCAGCAGGCTAAGCTGTCTGCACTATAAAGCTGCTTACAGTTTTTATCAGCTTTACAGCAAAGTTGTCCTCCTTACAACTGTCCTCCTTCCTTTCCATGTGGGTTTCCTTCTCTTCATGTTGTCTACCTCACAACAATGTAATATACTGTCTATTATTAGCAAATTAGGTTTACATTTTAAAATAACACAGAAACACAGATGCACTGTACTACTGTATATGTGACAAATATACAGTACATACAGTATAAGTGAATGTTGCACAGGTTAATCATGATGGGATTCATTACGGGCTAAATGTGATCAGTTTTGACCAATTTTTGTCCTTTTTTTAAAATAATCATTTAAAAGGATAAACTCAAAATTTTTTTTACCAGGTTTCACCCATTCATCTGTATATTATTTTGTATATCACTTTCATTCAGTTCAAGAGCTAAGGTATATTACTGGTAGCTGTCAAATTAAAAAAAAAAAAAAGATATGTCAAAAAAACTTCACTTCACCCTATCAGCCTGGAGAATTAACTAAAAGAATAAGAACATCATAAACGCTATCCTATTTTACTACACGTCAACCTGATCATCATATGAATCAAGAAATTGCATGATTCACACACTAATCCAAACACTTAAGCAGACCTCATGCGGAGTTCTCAGAAATTTGTATCGCCTCTGTCTTAAAAGGGACAAATATAATCATAACACTCTTAATCCACTTATCCAGTTTGCTATAGTACATTTTATTTACAACAACTTGCAATACACATTAATACAGTCTTGTTTTTAAATTAAGATTTGTTTGCATTTATTTACTTGAAAAAGTAGAGACATAGAACTCTTATACTATTTACAATGAAATGAGTACATTTCTGATTAAGTCTTTAATGACTGCTCACAGAAAAAAAACATAAAAGTATATTTTAAAGCATGGGAACAAAACCGAATGAACTATACAATGTTCAGAGGTCTCAAGTGTTTATCTGCCATTTCTAAAGCATCCTGCTGAACTGCTTGTGTTACTCTGACACTTCTACACTTGTTTCTTATAACCACACTTGCAGGACAAGCCATTTCCATTCCTTTAATTTGCTCAGGGAAGAATATCGCATCACAGCACAAAGACGATTGATAAATGGAAGAGCAAGCATCACATTGAATGACATAAGATGATCTTAACTTTGAAATGTTTTCTAAGATACATTCTATAATTAAAATCTGTATTTATTGCATCTACAGGTATGTGTCAAAAAAGCAAGTACCTCGTGCCAAAAAGTAGACCTATTTAAACAATTTCTGTATTTTAATTCACTATGTTAGCACCACGGAAATATTTAACCGGCTAAACCTGACTATCTACAGTAGGTACGTTATTTAAAAGATATGAGAGAGACTTCTATGATCGGTTTTACCTGATTTGTATGTGCTGTTAAGCAAATGAGCCAAGTTCATTCTTCATGTTAAACCAGCATTGCTCACTACAGAACACAGACGCAAAGGATGATATGTGTAACTTATTTCTTGGAACGTTTTCTTCAAAATTACCTCACTAATTTGCAATACACTGCATTGCATTACTCTGATCAGGACATGATTTGGTTTATTTGCAGTGTGCTGTCTTTCTATACAAGGGACACAAAATATAAGTTAAAGTATAATGTATGTCATTTGTTCAGGTCATATTCGTATATATATTTGAAAATTCCAGTGTTTGTTTTGTGGTGTTTTGTATGTTAATTCATTAAGAATTGATACGGTTATGCTATCTGTTTTGCATTTTAAAGCCAGCTAATGCTTACTATGTTTGTAATGGATTATAGCTAATAATTGATGTCTTCAAAATATATAGTATGGAAAAAGTAAAACGTTTGAAAACCATTTGATTCCAGGTAAAATAGCATGGAGAGACATTTACTAATTATATTAAACCACATAAAATGGATCTTCATGCTGTATAATGCCAAATATGCAGTCTCTACTTTGGTAGGAACGGAGTAGTCAATGTTCCATAAGCACATTCAGCTCACTGTAGACACTGCCTGTACTTCCACCCCCTCTTGCACCTGATTGTTTTTTCCCATTGCCTTCATTTTTACTATGACATCTGTGAAGGTTTCCTTGAATGTTTTCTCCAGGATCCAACCCTCACTTTCACTTTCAGGGTCTTCTGGGTTGACCAGTGTGGATAGAGATGTGTTCACATACTGTAATCCTACCATCACAGCAACCTGAGACAGGGAAAAGTTCAAAAAAAAAAAAAGAAAGAAAGAAAAAGTAAAAAAAAAGTCCACCATAAAGTGAATCACAAGCAAAACCAGAAATTGGACAACATTAAAGAAAAGAAAATCGTGTGTGTTATTAGTGTTATACTGTTCAAGACCTAATCACTGATATGATTTTATCCTAAGTGTGCTGATAAATTTAAGGGCTACATTAACACCAATTATAGTGTATTATTTCAAAAAATTGTACATTTATAAACCATACCTCAAGAATTGTAACAAATAACACCAGTAGGCCAATAGTGTTCATCAGTCCTCCATAGTAAACAACTAAAGCTTCCCTACAGCCACGTGTCCAGATGTTCAGTTCTTCAGTATGGTGGTCATAACTATAGTGAGCAGAATTGTTGGTGATTTGATAGTGAATGCAGGGCCTTGGTGAGCTGGGATTACAGCAGCTGAAAGGGACTCCGTCCAACAAATATTGTCCATCAACATTGCTGCTGATTCGGCTACAGACAAGAGAACGATATTAGATGTATCACAGAACCGCTACAACAACGGAGATGTGTGTACTTTAAACTGTTTAAATAAACACATGAAAAGGGCATTTTCACTACATTAACTGTACATTAAAATTATTTTTTAAGGATTTGCTTGTATAATGAAATATCAAGTGTTACTATAACAAATCATGATTAAAACATTATAACAACTCTATAGCATCCTGATCTATTCCCAGCTAGTCAGCCTAGTCTTAAAGTGATTGAAACGGACACTAAGCTCTGAAAGACGTTCGAATGTGATTCAAGAAGATTATCACGTAAGTCTGATCTGGCACGCACACATCATTTGCACAAACTGACCTTACACTGTCAACTCACTACTGCAAAATTAACAGTGAAAACAATTTAAAAACAACTATATTATTGAAGATGACTGAAATATTACAACCTACGACATCAGCTAATGCTTACCAATATATCATACAATACAAAACACTTCAAATATAACTATAATTAATAAAACTGAGTTTCATTCACTTACTACACATAGCAAGAGTGCCATCCTGCTGCACTATTTACGCACGCTCCAATTTCATATACTTGATGACAAACACTCACTCTTTGACCTCTTTAGAGCTGAAATCCAAGTAGCGATTGCTAATCCACTGGATCTCAAACCAGTCTTTGTAGTTGTTGTTTCCACAACAATGAAACTCCATCTGCATTAAGTCCAGAGTTCTCTTCATGTAGCAGCGACCAGGTACATCTGAGTCCTTGTAGAATTTCATGCCATTCTGCAGGCCTTCTGCCAGGGTAAACTGTAGAGGGATGCGCATGGTGAAGCACAACAGTGCAGTGAACAAGAGGATAGCATTGAAGAGCAAACAGCAGATAAGGAATGGATTAATAAATCTCTTCCACGTTGTAAACTTGGAGGAATCCAATGAGTCATAGCAGATCTTGCCACCAAAGGCACTGATGCCGCAGGTTAACAGACCCATACAAATTAGCAGGTTGGGCACAAAGTGGCTTTCCTTGTAGTCCATTAGCTCACTTTTCTTCCGCAGTTCAATTTTGAAGAAAAGGCCCATGCTGAAGACAAGCACTCCAGCCATGATAGACACCCAATACATGAGCCATAGCATCTGGGCCAACTTTACCCTTTTTTTCAAATCAAACTTCACCTTCCAAAGAGCCATCTTTTGCTTCTAGGATCTGTAAAGAAAGAAAATGTCTACTTTTTTGTTCAACCCTACCTGTACACTACTTCGATGACCTCAGCAACGGTTTTAGATGGGAATTACTGTCTCAAACAAACTTTGATCTGTTTTAGATGTAAATCTCCAAACAGAAATTTGTAATCCACTCCAGTTATTTCCATGTCAGATTTCAGCTGGCATAATGCTGATCTTAAGTATTTTCCTTTTCACTCTACAAAGAGGTTTGATAAAATACTGTAGTCCGTCCTCCAGACTGAATGACCGATACCAATACAATTAAACCCAGAGTTATGTTACATCATTCTAAAGCACTAATAAGCGTTATCCTATTTACAGAAATCCTCTGCCAGCAGATCAGCCAATCAGTAAGCTGCTGTTGTAGTATCTGATTGGTTTGATTCATCATGTGGTCTCACAAGCAACACTCAAAAGTCACCAGAGGACCAGAACTTAAGAGGACTTGAGACCACACTATTTATGCTCTGAGATCTCATGTTCAATTTAGTAACAAGAATTTTTATATTAGTGTACAGGGTTGTTTAAAGATGAATTTTAAAGAAGTGACTTCTTTATTTAGTCACATTATGAATATGAAATAAGGAACTGTATGTAATGACTAGACAGCGCTGCTTGATGTGCCAAAAACATTACACGTTTTATCAAGATTTATTACACAATATGCAAGTGTTTTACATAATACGTGCATTATGTTAAAGATGTGAATATACAGTATATGTGATTCCATGTGGTCTCTAATAATGGTGTTACACCATCACAAAAGAAACAATACACTTACTGGTATCACTGGAGTTCAAATAGCACCGATACCACCCATTTTCAGATCTTCATGAGTTATCTGCATTATATGCAGTAAGGCTGAGGTCGGAATTTGGATTAAATGATACTGATCTTTTTTATTTATAAAGTGATTTAATTGAATTGGTCCTGGTTGGTTGAGAAATTATTCATGCAACTTTACTGTGTGGTGAGTGAAAACCAAATACCTCAAAGGTTATTTTAATAAAAAAAATATCTGAAATCACTCTCTACAATTCTAACACTGAATTCAAACCAACCAACACAGCTATAAAATAACAAAATATTCTTACATGAGGGAAATAAATGTAACATTGTACTACAGTGATCTCCATCATTAATGTACACTAATCGACATTATAAAACTTTCTAAGTTGAAAAGTTGAAAAACATTTCATATACAAACTTTCACCCTCCGGGAAGTTTGATTTTAGCAACAAGAAACCTGATTTGTTCTGCATCACCCACTGATAAACCTTATTAAAGACAACCAGTAGTAGGAACAGCTACTTGAAGATTTAAAGATGTGACTGGTGTGCATGTGTGAACATAGCTTAATATTAAAAAGGTGAATAAATAAAGACACAGTGCACATAACTTAGCCAAGTTTATTTTTACAAGGGGGTTTTAAGACATCTCATTAAGTAACGTATCTGTTAGAATGAGAATGGCAATCAGAATTTGGCTATATTATTATGATTGTTATTATTATTATATTATTTAAGCAAAGATTTAAAATATATATGCCAGATCATGCTGTTGGTTCTGCAGTATCCCAGCAAGATTTCCTCTCAGACTCGGGAATTACAGCCCAGTTAGGCGAAGGCGTTCCAGCAGCAAGCCAGTTGAAATCATCCACCTCCGACCAGTTGTTTCTTTTGGGGTCCAATCCAGACACTTTAAAATCATCATCCAGTTCATGATACGTCCAGTTAAAAGGAGCAAAAGAGATCCCTTGACAGTCCTCTATTATTGCTCTGCTTGTGACATGGAGGTATATTTGCGTCAACGTGGTGTTGTGGGTTCGCAGCTGCTGACAAGCCAGTACCAGAGTGGAGTCTTTACAATCATCAATGAAAACTGAACTGGACACAGGCCCACAGAGGATTTGGCAACCGCTCACATGTTTAATGTGCAGGGTACTCGGGGAGCCATAAAGTCTCACCTTGCAGTTGGTCAGGTGAGACAACAAGACATCCCTTTGCTGGATCTCTTCTGAGTGTTTGATTATTATTTCATTGTGGATGTTTGAGAAACAACACTGTTCAGCAGTGATCTCAGAGTCCACCACTGGATCTGTGTGTGGTTTTCCTTCAGTGCTGGACGCTGTGACTGATGGCTGCTGACTCGCCGCTGCAGTACGGGTCCTGAACGCGAACTTCTTTTTGGGCATTACCTCTGCTCTTTTCTCATCTATGGAGCTTTGCAAATTCTGGAGAGATTCTTGTGCCTGTCTCAGTTCGTACTGGGTGAGAAATACCGTGCTGTCGTTCAGGAATTTTCGGAGGTGTTGAATCTTGTTGGTCGCCTCCTCTAAAACCTTCTGATGGTCAGTTTGTGTGCAGCTTGATATCAAGCCCTGAACATCAGTCTCCTTGGCGCTAAAAGTAGCTCTGAAATAACCGATCTTTTCCTCCGTGACTGCCTGGCTCTCTTTGGCATGTTTGCGGCGCTCTAATTCTTCCAATCTCGCCTGATCACGGCGTAAAATGCTTTCAGGGATTTTTACAGCGTCATCTGTAAACAGATCCGTTGCCATTTCATCCATGTTGGTCGAAACAATTCTTCTGCTCAACCAGGAAGTAAATAACCCGGATCACACGTGTTCTGTTGAGCTGAACAGTGATTGGACAAAAAAAATCCCAACGCGCCTCTTAGCTACAATTTGATTGGTGGATTCATTCTAACGGCACTCACAATGAAAAAGGGAAGAACAGGGGACTGTAATGTCCTGTACGTTCTGTAATAAGTCATAATTTAAAAATATGTAGGAGTTTTTTTCTGACACAGCAGTCTCTAGAGTTTACACAGAAACAGTGTGAACGACTTATTGATAAGAAATGATAGGGGAAATGGTGAGATTGGTTTGAGCTGCCAAGGAAGTATATAGTAATTCATTAAATATTGACCGTGTTAATGTATAAGTGTGATGAACAGAAAAGCATTGCAGCATACACCAAACATGAAACCTTGTTGTGGACTGGCTAAAACAGCAGGAGACCCAAGGCACAAGGTTCCAAACTTGTTATCCAAGAATAGGAATCAGAATCTAGGAATACACACACACACACACACACACACACACACACACACACACACACACACACACACACACAAACACACACAAACACACACAAACACACACACCTGGTCTTTTTCCAGATTATTTTACTTGGCTGACAGGAGGGAAAACTGTTGTGTTCTTCTAATCTACCTGAAGCATTGATGTGTTGTGCATTCTGAGATGCTTATTTACTCACCATGGTTGTAGAGTCATTATATGATTTATTATCAACTTCCTGTGAGCCCTGTCCAGTCATTCAACACCGAATTCTCTCAACAATTTTCAGTTCAGCAGTTTATTAAATATTCAAACCACACAATTGGCTGATCGGATTACTGCATGAATGAACGGGTGCAGAAGTGTTCCTATTAAAAAGTCAATGTAATTTACCCAGAAGTATTTTCATCTGTCTTAGAATCTAAATTATTTGTCCATAAAGTCCTATCCTTACATGTTGGTTATGATTATTCTGGATCTTCTGTATTCAATTCTTTGTATTGTTGTGATGTAAAAGGTGATAAATATCTACAAATACTTTCGTCCCCGCTGTGCAGACTCCAATACACCCTTGTATTAAACAAAGGGAAAAAAGCCACACTTGTAAAATAAAAATGTTAGATTTATTGTAACAATAAAACAAGTCAAACACTAATTTCCTTGATACAGTTAATTTTATTAAATGTCTGTGAAAGAATTATACAACACTGTAATCATGTAAGACTATAAACATTGTAGGACAATAAATACAAAATAAAAAAATTATTTCACATTTAATTCCAAATGAAACCTGTATGTAATTGTGATCAATTGCTTTTATTTGTAATTACTATTATTGATAGCAAAGTACATTACATAAATACACTTCTAAATATCCTTCTAATTATTAACTATTAAGTAATTATTAAATGTGACAAATAAAACAATAAAAAGTTCTCCACAAATATATGGTCTGGTCTTTATCAGCAATCAGATCTGAGCTGAACTCAGAGGTTACGATGACCCGTTAGTTCCTCTGGAGCTCTCGGCTGCATTATTATAAACTTCTGTAGAAAAGACATTATTTACATGTACATTATTTACTGTAGAGTGTCACCCAAATGAGGATGAGCCTGGTTCCTCTCAAGGTTTCTTCCTCATGTCCTCTCAGGGAGTTTTTCTTTGCCGCCGTCACCTCCGGCTTGCTTATTAGGGACATATATATAATTTAATATAAGTTAATATATATAATATATTATAATAATAATTATATATAATATAATATAAGTTAATCTTTTTTAAATAATTTTTTTTTCAATTCTTGATAACAATAACAATTCTTATCGTTAGAATATATTTATTGCTTTTTCTCTCATCTGTTTCCATACTTCTGCAAAGCTGCTTTGAGACAATGGGAAATTGTTAAAAGCGCTATACATATAAATTGAATTGAAAATATAATTAAAAATATAAATAATCTTCACTGAAACTTATTTAATTAACTATAGTCACTTTCCATTTACCATTAATCTGTGGTATAATGAGGAAATGTAATAATTAGAATAACACTTAATGATTGGCTATTTTGGGTGTGGTCCCAGTCATGGCTCCGCCCCCTGTAGCTGAAATTCAAATAATAAGCCAAAGGAGGATAAAAGTTACTAAAATCTGAACTGATTGTTGAGCGTCACAGTGACCCGAAAGGTCAGCCTGTATGTGATAACGTGAAGTGTTGAGTTTAAGTGAAGTGTTGTAGTGTTTGTGAGCGAGTGTGGTGTTTTGGGGCTACAGTTGGTGGTGGTGTTTCCCTCAGGGCTGCAGATGCGCCTTCTGCTGGAGCAACGTTGCCTCAGCGGCCCGTGCAGAGATGGCGAGGAAACCCCGGTGACACGGCACTGCTTTTTCATGACGGTGAGTTTCCCTTTGAGTGTATTATAATTTTGTGATAAAAATTTCAAGGAAAAAACACACACGGCCTCCTTCCACCCCTTCCTTCTGGGAGGGAAGAGTTTGCGCGGAGAGAAAAATCTATCTGAGACAGAGCAAGGACAGTGAGGGGAAAATATATGAGTGGGAGAAGAAGAAGGAGGAGGAGGAGGTGGTGGTGGTGGTGGTGATGGTGGAGAGGAGGGGGAGCAAATTAAAAGTTGCCAAATGGAGATATTGGGTTTCAAGAGGAGTGAGACAGGAGTAAGGGTTTGCCTCTTCTTCAAAGTCGTCTTTATGTTATGCAAATGGGAATAAATATTTATTGTTCGACACTTCGTTATGTTTTTGTCGTCGAATCGGATCCGTTTCAGTACAGGAGAGGAACCCCTAACTTAGCAGGCTAGCGTTCACTCCTGAGCAGGCCATTAGGTTAAAACAAAACAAAAAAAAGAACAAATGCTAAGCCTTATTTAGGTTGATCTGTTTTCTTCTCGCAAACGACGACGACAACAACGACGTAGAACGCGTTCGTTTTTAGACCAACACCCGAAATTATGTCCAACCGACCAAACCTGTGAACGGTCGCTAATCCAATGGTGGCCGTGTATTTCCTCGGCTTGTGCACCTGAGCAGGAATAAAGCAGGACAACTCGAACACTGAGCTCCCCACAGTCCTGGATAAACACAGAGATTCTGTTCTTTTGGACGTATTAGCTTTATCTGAGCTGAGCTGTGTGTGTGCAGTCCAGACTATTCAATTCCGAGCCTAATGGCTAAGCTAATAAAAAAATAAGTAAACCGACAAAGCTTTCAGTTGGAGATCCGGTCGAAGTGTAGATGGAGTGAACAGTCCCCCTGTCTGCCAGAGTTTAAATTAGGATGTATATTGAGGGTTGATGCTTTTTTGCTGCGTCTCCTTTCCGCCCCCCTGACTGCAACAATCGAAGAGCTAACGCTTTGCTAGCTGGCTATGGTTTTTTTTCTTCTTCAGAGAGGAAGGAAAAGAGATATTTCTCCTCCCTTGTTTGTCTAGAAACGTATTAACGTTACTGTGACTAACCAAATGTGTGCTGTGTAAACCTGACTATCTATAGATATATCTATATATATAACAAACAAACGGCTACATTCACATTGAACGTCATTTCAGTGTAACACCGACTTGAAGCAGCCATTACACACGACAGAAAGTGCCCCAGCCTTTCAGAAACATGCTCGTGTTTCTTTACGACCTTAAGTGGCACAGAAAACCCTAAAGAAAGCGAACAACCCAAACATTAATAAAACGTTTATTTTGATAACGTGAAAGTGATGAACGCTATTTTATCACCGTCTGCATTTAAAACGAGTGACAAAACTGGTTCAAACTGGTTTTTTCAGTTAGTGTGTCGGCGACATAAATCATATTTATCCTGTGTAAATGTGTAATTTTAATAAAATACCTTCCTGAATGATCGGTAAACTCGTTAAATATCTGATCACTATGTCCTACCCTTCCCCCCACGTATGTGCGTTTGTCCCCGATTTTTGTTTAGTTTTTATGTTTTTGTTTGTTTTTAGCTTCGCTGTCGTTTCTGCTATTAATTGTTTTGCGAGCGATTTAATGTCGGTGTCTGTGCATTTTGTCTGTGGTTTGCTGAGTGGCGCAGTTTCAGGTAGCAGCCGCCATTTTATACTCAACACGAGGAGTTGCTTTGTGTTCTCTGAAAACGTCGAAGACAAACCCGCAAAGTCTCCACACACAAACACTTCAGTATCAAGCCTTTTTACGTCTTGTTACATTACCAGTAAAATCACCCTGACCACAGTTGGATGGTTCATTATACACTGAAGTTTGTGCTTATTATAACTGAACTCAATATATATACACCAGAAACTCATTACACTACAGGGTTTACAGTGTTTAGTGTTTACACTACAGTGTTTAGTGTTTACACTACAGGGTTTACAGTGTTTAGTGTTTACACTACAGGGTTTAGTGTTTACACTACAGGGTTTACAGTGTTTAGTGTTTACACTACAGGGTTTAGGGTTTACAGTGTTTAATGTTTACACTAAAGGGTTTAGGGTTTACACTACAGGGTTTAGTGTTTACACTACAGGGTTTACAGTGTTTAGTGTTTACACTGCAGGGTTTAGGGTTTACAGTGTTTAATGTTTACACTAAAGGGTTTAGGGTTTACACTACAGGGTTTAGGGTTTACAGTGTTTAATGTTTACACTAAAGGGTTTAGGGTGTACACTACAGGGTTTACAGTGTTTAATGTTTACACTAAAGGGTTTAGGGTTTACAGTGTTTAATGTTTACACTAAAGGGTTTAGGGTTTACACTACAGGGTTTAGGGTTTACAGTGTTTAATGTTTACACTAAAGGGTTTAGGGTGTACACTACAGGGTTTACAGTGTTTAATGTTTACACTAAAGGGTTTAGGGTGTACACTACAGGGTTTACAGTGTTTAATGTTTACACTAAAGGGTTTAGGGTTTACAGTGTTTAATGTTTACACTAAAGGGTTTAGGGTTTACACTAAAGGGTTTAGGGTTTAGTGTTTAATGTTTACACTAAAGGGTTTAGGGTTTACACTAAAGGGTTTAGGGTGTACACTACAGGGTTTACACTAAAGGGTTTAGGGTTTACACTAAAGGGTTTAGGGTTTACAGTGTTTAATGTTTACACTAAAGGGTTTAGGGTTTACAGTGTTTAATGTTTACACTAAAGGGTTTAGGGTGTACACTACAGGGTTTACACTAAAGGGTTTAGGGTTTACACCAAAGGGTTTAGGGTTTACACTACAGGGTTTACAGTGTTTAGGGTTTACACTTCAGGGTTTAGGGGTTGCACTACAGGGTTTAGTGTTTACAGGGTTTACACTACAGGGTTTAGGGTTTACAGTGTTTAATGTTTACATGGTTTAGGGTTTACAGTGTTTAATGTTTACACTACAGGGTAGGCACTACATTGTTTACAGGGTTTACAGGGTTTACACTACAGGGTTAACACTACACATTTTATTTCACTCATAACATTGTGATTTATCCCCATGATTTCTTATCCCGTGTATTTATCATGCCCATCTCTGTATCTGAATTCAGATTTAACTAGTGCAAATGTGTATTTTCAATCATGTTAAATGTAAATAATAGTACAATGAAAACATTTGTTTATAATGTTTTGGATATAAATGATCAAAGAAATATATTGGATTAGATCTTATAGTGTTGCACACATCGAACAATATACTGTGTAGGGGTTACTTTTCCTGACTAAATAAAAAGGTGGCTGTATGTCCGAGCAAGAAGCTGAGATGTGTGTGTATTTTTCGTTAAATTTAGGTGTCATGGATGATGAAGACGATCGCCGTCTTCTGGATTTTATTGGGTGAGCAGAATTATTAAACTTTACTGATTATTACTTCTATTTATGATAAACTATATGGACCAAAATGACTTTCATTAATTTAACATGAACGACTTTTGAATTAATTGTACAGTTAATGGAAAACAAGTTATGAACAAATGAATGTTTTTTTTCTATTTCACAGAAAGGTTAAATTATGCATGTTTGATTTAATGATACATAATTTTAAAAACATATATTTGCTGTGACTGTATCCTCTAGCCACGGATGGTATGTTTTATTTTCTCAACAGGGATGTACAAGCTTTAAATGACTATCTTCATGGCTCCAATAACAAATCGGTAAGCCTGACCGTATTTTTCAAAGGGTTGTTTATCGTACTACATTTCAATTTTGGAGTACTCCAGATCAACCAGCTTTTTCATTCACCATCATTTAATGCATATTTTTCAGTCTAGTAGCTTATGAAAACAATCAGGACTTTTATATATACAAAATATGATTCTTGTCATGGTTTCCCGGTATTATGTTGACATTCATTTTGTGACATTTAGATAGAAGAGGATGACCTGACAAATGCAGCATATGAATCTGCAACCTCATTTTTCTCAAATACCACGGTAAGAATACTTTCTCATAATCTAGTTAATCAGTTACTTCGGTGTAAATGATGCTGATATTCCATTTTTTAATTGTCTCCTGCTTAGGTTGGCTCTGACGAAGGACTTGGTGAAGCTGGTGAATCTGGACTTTCCAGCAGCCTTCAGTTTATTGAAAATGAGCTTGAACATGGTGTCTCCCCTAGTGACAGGGTCGATCTTGGTAGTGAGGACCAACCTTTTGATATTCTCCAGAAATCTTTATTGGAGGCAGATATCACGGAGCAGACATTGGCCGAAGAGGCGTTGTTGGACTCTCAACCGGCTCTGTGTCCTGCTGCAAACTTCTCTGGAGGACTTGGAGGTGTTTCAGGAACTGGACTAATGGCCCCAATGCCCCTAGCGGGGGCACAACCTCAGGCTTTTATTCAGCAAGTTCCCCAGCTGCCTTTACCAAATGGACAAGCAGGACACATTCAGTTAGTGAGCTCTCTTAATGGAAATACTCCCCCCATGATGACTATCAAGAGCCTGGAGCGCCCTCAGATACTCTTGAGGCCTGGTGGAAATACAGTGATGGGCAGTGCTGGTCAGGGTACAACTTTTGTTCCATCTACACCCGGGCAGATATCTGTTCCCTTTAATAAAGGGCCAATACAGCTTCAGAATATCATTATTCAGAGAGGCCCTGTACCACAGTCTTTGGTCAGACCTATTCAGCCCAAGGCCCTCCAGACAGGTGGACAAACCGTGTACAATATAAGCAATCTAGGGATCCAACCCAACACCACTACTATTGCAAGCCCAGCCAATGCTATTGCATACACAGCCAATGGATCTCCACAGACTACCCAGCAGGTGAACGTTGTGAGTCAGGGCACCAGCATAGTAGTTCATTCTTCCTTTGGACAGCAAGGACAACCACAGGTCCAGGCCAATCTTTCCCAGGGGCAGTTTTTGCTACCCTCTGGCAGCACTGTCCATGGGCTCCAGGCAGTGAATGGGCAGATGCTTCAAACCAACACTCAAGTGGGTGACCCATCCTTAACTAGCACCACTACATACTCTATTTTGACTAATCAGAATACAGCTGTGCAGATAATTGCTGGACAAAATTTTGCAACTGGTGGGCGGATGATTGTGAATCAAGGTATGGTTGGTGCAGGTCAGATTGGGCAAGCCTCACCTACAGGGGTAATGCAGGTTACTCAGAGGCCTGGTGTCTCAGCCAAAGTCTGGACTGCCAACCCATCACCCACTCCGACTGCTGTACAGGCTTTGCAGGCACCAAACCGTCTCACCATGGTAAATTCCTCAGGCCAGCCACTCCAGACTCATCTACAGATATCTGTTAGCCCAGGACAGCGTCTTCTGGTGCCTGTGGGACAAAACAACACAGACTCTTCACACACAGCAGTCCAAGAAACACAATTTGAAAGACAACAACAGATACCTGTCAACCAGGTAAGACATTTGTTAGAAACTTCATGCTTTTTCCACTTACTTTTTCATTCTTTATCAAATTTATTATAAGCAATTCTAAATAAAACCTTTTTCTCAAAGGACTCTACATTACCAAAACAAAAAGCTCAAACGCAGCTGGTTAATCTTCTTGGTACTAAAGGTATGATTATGTATTACATGTCCATTTTTTCTTTTCTTTTCCGGCTAAGTTTCTGCGAGTTTAAACATTTGTGAAAACGTTTACATTCTTAGGTGTGAAAACTCCAGCCAACCAGGAATTTCTTCTCCTCACTACTTCAAAGAGACCTGAAAATCAGCAGCTCAGCAGAGGAGGAACGTAAGTTATCCAATAGCTATTCATTTGCAATTTTATTAACTAATATATCGATATATTGTAATAATATTATTGTTATATCCTACACAGGATTCTTGAGCAGCTGAGGAGAGATCACACCAGGGTCCTGTCTCCAGAATATACACCCTTTACTTCAATAAATGATGTCCTTGACAGATTGCTGCCCTATCATGTGTTCCAAGGGGAGCCACCCTGTGAGGAGGATTTTGCCAAAGGTATGATTTTTCGACAATATTTTTCACACTCGTTGTCTGTATGGGAGTTTTATAATGCAAGCGTTTTGTGCTATTTTTCTCTGCAGTGGATGAAGAATTTGAGGCAGCTTCCACACAAGTGTTAATGAGAACACAGTCAATGGTGAACAAATACAGGCGTTTGCTTATGGTGGAGGCTGAGGTAGGTTTACCTAAATGTAAACCTTTGTGTGGGTGGTAAACCTGTGTGGGGAAACTTTAAAAAAAAAAAAAAAAAAACTGGTATAGAAGTGTTTATTTAAAGGAATTTGTACTTCAGATTTCTCAGATCTGGCTTTTATTTTCACAGCGGTCTAGCCCATCATCAGAAATAGTGATGATTGACAGGACATTCAACCAAGAGGAACGGAACAACTTGACTCAAGACAAACGAATGGTACTTGTAGACCCAGGTAAAAATATGCATTAACTTTTTAAATATACATTAAATATTAAGACATTTATGGTGACTGTACAATACTGTTCTGTGTTGCAGATGGGTTTCTAGAGGAATTCTGCTGTGGACCTAAGAATTTGACATCAAACTCTGAGTCCATGGATTCAGATGGTCATGAGGAGAACACCATTTTTATGGAAACCTCCCCTAGCCAAGACACATCACACATAGAAGGATACAGAGAGAGGACAGAATGCCATATAAAGCCTGCTTATAGGACAGAAGCCTTTTCAGCTTTTGAGGATCCAGGGGGTGGTGGTAATGAAGAGACTTTCAGTAAGAACAACCTAGACATGAAGAAAATGAATTCCAACATAATCAGTAGCAGCAGTAGTCAACACCACCAACACGTTCACCCTGCCCACTTCTCCACATCTCCTAGCCGTTCTCAGCACAGTTCTGGCCATTTCTATCCCTCTGAACAGCTCCAGGCATTTGAGCATGGTCATGTCCAACTATCTGACACTGATTCTGTGCTTGAAGCCGCGGTGAATAGTATATTAGACTGTTAGCTTTTTTTTTTTTTTGGTTTGTTTTATTGTTAGATACTGTCACAATCGTGAGTTGAATCCTGCAACGTGAGACTGAAAGATGCACTTCAGCAAAACAGTTGTTTGTACACACAGAGTCCCTTTAGTACATGGTGTAGAGAAGAAAAATGACTGTGCCTACTGTTCTGGAAAAGTTTACATGAGAGCCCTTTTGGAAGTTCACCCACACAAAGCAGTAAGTTCTGATGTTTGAAAAATGGTAGTTACACAAATATTCATGTGTATGTTTGACGTGTGTGTGTGTGTGTTAGTATCTATCCGTAGCTCTGGAACATACCTACTCATAGAAATGCTTTGATCAGATCAAGAATACTCTTGTACTTAGTTACACTATATTTGGAGGTTTTCTTTGTCCTTCCCCCATCCTTTTCAAGTTTAGGTGTAGGTGGGTCTTGTGTGTCTGGAATAGCAGCCCTTCATAAGACTTGCTGCTTATGGCTTATAGCTGCTGTCCTTTATCTTTTGTTAAGATTGTTGCAGTAGTGTCTGACCAAATGAGGCATCTTTAATATAGACACTCTTGTTTTAAAGTAGTAGTATTCAATCATAGTCCCAACAACCTCCTTGCACTGCACACGTTTTCATTCTTCTTTCTGACTTACTTATAGAAGAGCTAGAATTAGCCGAATCACTGAACTGGTCGAAATCCTAAACTATGCAGTCCAGGTGAGGAATTGAATACTGTTATAAGAGCAATGACTCTTGCTCTGCTTTTCTTTTATTTAGCATTTAGTTTTGTACCTTACAGGTATGTGACCTCCTGTCCACAAAGACAAGCTCACTTTGAGTGTTTTTTTTTTTTCTGCAGGGGAAACCAAGTCCTCAGATTGAGGGTACAATGTTACATTCTTTTATGCTTTATTCATTTTTGTTTTAAATGATTTCCCCCCCTTTATGCTGCTTATAGCCCTGAATAGAAAACCTGCTGGTGTGTAACTGTAGGTTGCAATTCCATGAGCCCAGAGAGATACTGTCCTAAACTATTTCATTTCCCTTGTGGCTGGTGTTCCCTGCTGGTCAGGTTATGTTCTCTCTCTGGTTTTCATTCTTCGGCTGTAGCAACAAACATTTGCACACATACACACTGTCTTTTAGACATCTGTGTTTTCTGCAGCTTGACTCCAGTCACTATTTTGGTAAGTGATTTTGAAGTACCAAAATAATATAATATGAAGGAGACTTAACATTCTGCCTACCCATTTGGGTTATTTAACAACTATTGACAAGTTACCCATGTGTTTGCCAAGTTAATTTTATCATGAGAACAAATTTTAAAGCCACAATCACAAATTTTAAAGCTACTTTATATATTTTGGTATTAGTTTGGAGAATTAGAATGATCTTTAATCATCAGATGTATGAAATGTGAAGAACACGGACTTCTACACCATAACTGCTGTGAGCCAAAAACATTTTAGATAGATTTTTGTAGTGTTTCTAGAAATACAAACAAAACTGCTTCGTTCTTCTTAGAAATGTAGTTCTTTTGAAAAACAAACATCAGTACATCCAGAGATTTATCTAGTCATTTTAAGTGGTAAACTGAATCCCTCCTGCAGCACAAAGGGATTTCTTTGCTGCCAGTTAGTAGTTCTGAAATTTCTGACTGTGGTTTTTTTCTGATCGCATCTAATAAGTTTATAACTTGTTTACCCTAACAACAGGAGTGAGACCAACACGGCATAAACAGCAGTGAATGGCTTGATACATTTGTGTATGTATGTTTTTGTGTCTGCATGTTGGTATTGAAAGGTTGATTGTGCCTAAAATATGATTTCCTTAATCAACAACACTATACTGTATATCTTTCCCAGCAGTTCAACCAAATATTATGAACAAAAGTTGTGATGTAATGTCTGTGATCTGAGCTTTTGTGGGTAAAGGAGGTTCAGCCTGAAGACCTTTTTGTTTGAGGGGTTTCTTTGCCTTAGGAGAATGTACGTGAAATCGGTTTGGAAAATTATTTGTTTTACGGTACGTGTGTGGCCTTCAGTTAATCCCAACACCTTCATGCTGAAAGTTTGAAAGTTCTGTGGTTGTAACATTTCATTTTCATACAAAAGTTTATTTGCAACATTTGTTTTGTATTAAAAATGAAAGTACAACAAAAATATTTATAATTTTTGTAAGAAAAGTATGGAAAACGAAACGAGGAAGTTATTTTTTATGTTGGGTATAACTTGATTATGTGAAATCAAAATATATGGTCAGATATTGAATTAATGTTTAATTTGTGCTCACTACAACAACAAAGATCAATCAATATTAAATTCACTTTGAATACAACAGATACTTCATGTGGTACATGGTTCTTTTGTTACCAAAACTGTTTAAAGTATCTACTATTTAAATACTGACATTTAGCGTTTATTAGTTAACAACAGAATAATGTGCGTCTTAAATTGAAGGGGGGGGGGGGGGGGGTGGACGACGAAACATTTCCTGTACAATTTTCACACCAGTTCTGCAAACAAATTAGACACCATGACTTTTAAAACAAAAGCATATCTAAAGTATGTAAGTGCACTACATTCTGCATACATTTAAAAAATAAATAGAAAAAGAATATTATTTTGGGCATGTCTGACATCACCCTAAATACATGGATGGATGTCAGTGAATGGTTTCTTTCACAGTTTAAACATATTTCTTAAGTAATAATTAAGTTTGTAACAAAAATTCATTATGTATTAAAAATGTCAAATAAATGACTGTATAAATATCTAGTGTACAAGTATTGCGATGCACATATTGCAAAACTCTGGCATCAGTACAGTTGAAAAATGTCCACCAAATACTCTAATGGTACTTCCTCCAGCGGTCTTTTTCTACAAAAACAACAGAACACACAGGAAGCACACATTAAATTATCACAGACAAATAGTATTCTTATACTTGTATACACCATTCAAGATTAAATGATATTTAAAATGATCTTACTGATATGGGGGTAACTCCAAATGTACCCCAAGATACAGTAGCTACCAATCAGCATTGCAATCCCACCAATTCCTCCTTTTTGCACATCAATGTACTTCCTGTAATACCACTGCCAACCTGGTAGATGTGGAGGTACAGAAAATTAGTTAGAAGCTTATCAAAAAGGCATGAAAAGAATCAGGAGATGCATCTAAACATTTAAAACACATCCGTAGGATAAGTGCATTTGTACGACTATATATATATATAAAGTGCTTGAATCATTGAAAGTGTAACACTATCTTGGGGAACCTCACACAGTATGCGAGTGATGCTGTCAGTCAGTCACAAACATCAGACTGTCGGAAAACCGTCAACCTTACAGATCTTTGAGTAAATTCATGCACACGTTGTCTATAGCAACTCATATAGAATCATTTTCCAAAATATAAATGGAAATATACCTTTATTAAACATTGTCACAGCCTCCCTGGTTGATTTTGGTGTTTGTGCACCAAGCCAAGAAGTAAGCTCATTCAATCTCACATCTCCAAGTCTCAGCTCTGTCATTAAACCTGCCCGGACAAATACAGAAGCTCCAGAAATCTCCACGAGAGAATTTGTTCACAGTGTGCACTGTGCTGTTACGGTTATTGTTATTACAGACTATATTATATAATAAAATCTTAATCTAAAAACAAGTTGATGAATGTATTATAGAATTCAACAGGTAAATAGTTCATTTACGTGTGTAGAGCAAAGCTAAACCTAGTGTTCATTATCAATACCTTTAGGGTTTCTAAGGCAAACAGGATGCAAGTAAATATATTTCAGTAGCTGATAGAGCTGCATTACATAGATGCTCTGTAATATAGCAGTCACATACCTAATATTATTAAAGTGGTCTTTTACTAACAAGGATACTCTACCTTGTCTCTGTGATGAAAGCTTGGAGGTTTGGCACTTCATCAATACATTTTCATTTGAGGAGATTTCTGAATCAGGTGAGCAGAAAAATGTTCCACCATAACCTGTTTCCATCTCAGGCGCGTATGGCAGAATGGACGTGTTTTGTAATCGTGAGCCGAGCATGTCTTCAACTGGTCTTTGGACAGAGGTTTGCAAAATAGGAAACTCTCCAGGGGAAGTCTTCATAGTAGTGTTTTGATCATTCCCTGTATGAGGCTTGAGTACAGACTCTAAAGTGTTTACACACTTGGCAAAAGATACTTTGTGTGCTGAAACTATGGGAAATAACATGGGAACGATGTCGTATCTCCTTCTATAAAGTCCATGTTTAATGTGGTCCCACACACAAGTCTTAGTTTGAAATGTAGACACACCTTGTTCTTTATATTCTTTGGTCAGACTTTGGTTAGACTTTGGACTAATTTGTGTCTGGTCCGCTGGAATACTTTGCTTATCCTGACAGCCTGTGGTCCAGGGAACTCTTTGTAAAGGATCTGACACACTGCAGTTGATATCGTTGATTGTTAGTTGAGAAGTCAAATTAGTTCCTGTAAGCTGATTCTGCCCACTGACAATTTCTTTCGCTGATAAATGTGTGTCTTTTACTGGGGTTTTAAATATTTTACCGCTATATTTTTCCTGCTGAGAAACTGAAGTGAACTTGATTCTAGTCTGTGTTTTAAGTTTAGCTTGTTTTAACATCTCTTGCTCTCTTTTTGCAAGCCATTTGGTTTTGGGCTTCGATGTGTCTGTGTTCGTTCCTTCTGTGGATAGTATCTTGGAAGCGGTGCTTGTGAGTGCGGAGATGTTTTGTAAAAGTTCCTTATTCACCTTTTCAGCATTTTTGGATCTGGATTTGGTGGATTTTGAGTTTGCCTTAATTGTTGAGCAATTCAAATTAATGTCATTATTTTTAGTATTTACTTTTGTAGTCTTCATTTTTGGTTTAAAAGTAGTAGTCGGTATTTCTTTAGATTTGTGAGTGACTTTGGAAGTTTTAGACCCAGGGGACATGTTGCAGTAAGACAGATGTGATTTGAGCCTTTTGAACGACTTCCCACAAAATGGACATATCTCTGTTTAAGAAAAACAAAACAAAACAAAACAAATGAAATAGCTTGGATGTGTATAAAACTCAACTAAAAAGAAAAGAAATTAGATCCAAACTAACAGTGGAACATTTTTGGTGGGCTGAACATAAAGGAATTAAAAATGTAAACAAGTTTATATGTAAGAAAGAAAACAACAACTCGTGTTAGTATTTTTCAGGCTAATACTCACCTAAGCTCATCTTGAGCTTCAATAAATGCTGACTGTCACTTGAGTTTGATAAATATAAACATGACAAACACCTACATTTACTGTAACTTCTCTTAGAGACACTAATTTAACCTCGCACTTAGCAACAAGAACCAAGGACCCATTTTAGTCCCAATCGCAGCGCCTGTATATAACTATTTACATACTAATTGCATTATAAATGTTTATTTCAAAACGACATCACATATTAAACCCAATGAACACCAATCAATACCTAATCGATCTATCTCTCTATCTATCTATCTCTCTCTCTCTCTCTCTATCTATCTATCTAGTGATACTTGTTTTTGTTTCTCACGCAGCGTCTACGTCACGAAAACATCACGACGCCGAACCCGGAAGTATCCACCAAACAAATTTACCTGGAGAGAAATGTTAGCTGTCACGCAAGCTGCTTTCGATGCCGTTCAGTTAAGTGGTATATATTAGGGTTTAGTTTTCTACGTGGTTTAGTTTATAGTGTTTACATAATCAAGTTTATCTTAGGGGTGAAAGTAAATCCAATAGTCAGCAGGAACGAGCTGACTGCTTTTGACCTGTTGTTTGTCTGTTAAAAAACACTAAGCTTGTGATATTCTGGTGTTCCAGCTGCAGCAGGCTGAAAGTGTCATATAGTGTTTATAATCAACGTGGATTCAGAGAGTAAATAAAGTTAAAAACACAATATATTTAGTGCATTTTGTGTCTCGCCATTAGCTATGCTGAGCACTAAGCGTTAGTAAACATAACTGCTAATCAGGTTACATGGCTATGTGGATTAGCTAGCTAACAAGATTGAGTGATTGATTGGTTATCAATTCAGATCTATTTTCAGTCGAGGTTACTTTTTAAGGGTTTAGGATTAGGAAGTGAATATGTGTGGTTAGTTTCCTGGTTATAGAGTCACAGAGGAACAGCACTCAGAGTTAAAAACACTGAGCTGTTGAACCACAGCCGCCCTGTTCAAGGACTAACTCTCAAATGCACGGATTACCCATGCTGCCAGAAAGCAGGTAAGACTTTAATGACTTTTATCTCTCTTATGATTCATATATATATATATGTCTTTACATCTAATAGATATTACACTTGCACTGTACACGATGTGTGTGTGAATACACTGAACACTCCGAATGCTACTGAGACTATTATTAGATATTCAGTCAACATTTGAGTCATAATCCTGCAGTGGATTATTCTATAAATATCTAATAAGGTTTTGTGTGAATAAATATGACCTGATTATAAAGCAACAGCGATCTTCATGAGGCATATACAGTAATCTGACCGCTGCATCTGTAGCCATCAAAACATAACAATAATATAATGATTAGAATACACAGGAACAGCGATACAGAACAGTTTTGTGGATTATCGGATTTTATAAAAACGTGTTATTTACGTGTTTAAAAAAGGTTTGATCTGTTTATTTTGTGAAGCTTTGTTGTAAGGAGACATTTATTTCACATTTATATAAGGAGTCTCTGGTCACATGCGAACAGAGGAGCTTTTTTTCTTCTTCTGGCTAATTGCTAACTACAAGACTGAAGGGGGAAATAATGACAGGAACCGATTAATTTAATCAATGGAATAAACAAATGATGTTTATAGCTTCGATAATGTGCCTGGAAATCAGAAGTAAATTGTTTCATAGATATTCCATAAGAATTTAATCTGTGACTATAATGCATAAATGAACAATAAACATTTTCCTTTAACAGCACATACTGAAGTGTTTTTATTCCTTACATAGAAAGGCTTCTATTAGACTTTGTGTGTTTGGAATAAACTGGTTTTCCGTGCTAATCACACATATGCTACAAATGTTATAGATAGAGATTAGGCTGAAAAATCACTTTCTCCATATCTTGAGGTGTAATAATTTAAGATGTTATGGTGAATTACTCCACTGACCACTGAAAACTAACGAGTATGATCATCTCCTAACAGAAAACGGCATCATAGCTGTGATGCTGAGGAAGAACAACTTCTGCCTCAAGCTAAGAGGTTTCCGGGTCATCCTATCTTTTCTGAGCTAGCCCAGGATGTTTGGGACTTTGAGGTGAGTATGCAATGATCGGTTTTTCCTTGCTTTAATCAATAAAACATATTGTACACACATTGCACCGGAGATTGCACTAACTATATGTATGAGCAAATTGCACATTTTCACATGTCAACTCATTATCTATATCTTTATCTGTATATCTGTACAACTATTCTGCAATTTCTGGAGTTTGCTCCTAAGAATTTCACTCACCAAGGCACATGTGCTGTGGTGATGTGACAATAAAAGAGACTTGACTTGATAATAAAGCCTGTATAAAGTAAAAGCCCATGCTTGGCTTATCCTTATTGAAGGATGTATTCTTCTCTTCTCAACAGTCTTCCAGTAGTGATAGCAGTTGCTTTAGCAGCCCAGAGAAGCTGACAGGAGCTGGCTTCAACCACGAGTCTGCACGAATAAATGGAACGCGTGTCCTCGAGGATTCCTGTAGCCCTAGCACATCGGGGCAGTTTGGTGAAGAGGTGGCCTTACAGTGCAAATCTGATGACTCTTACCATAATATCAACCGCATCCTTAGAGAAGCTCACTTCAGCAGTCTGAAAACTCGTGGCCAGCCAGGAACAACCTGATCAACACTGGTCACCCCAAACATCCGGCATTTAACGGCACCACACAGGGAATCTTTTACATCGGGTGGCACAATGTGGATCCTTCTTCACTTTGGCTCAGCTGCGTCGGTACCCCATATTTACAGCACTTATTCATTATCATTGTCAGGTTTTGTTTTAAATCTCTATTTGGGTGCTATTAAAAAAAAAAAAAAAATCTCAGACAGCATGCTATGTGATTGTTACATGTAAATCGCTATTGCTAATTCTGGCATATATATGGTGCTACATACTAAATAATCAAGTCATACACAGTTAATGTTAAGTTAGACAGCGTGACACAGTGTGAGTTGTTGGTGTACTTTGTAATGAGTGTTGAGCTAAGTGGAAATGGTGCACATAGGAATTATTATTATTATTTTTTTTTACTTTTTTTTTTCCTCTTTCTAAAGACCTCTGGGATCACACATGGTTTAGCTAAGCACATGGGAGCATTAATTCAGAACGAATTAATAATAATTTTACCATTTCTAATCCATAGACGTAATACCCGGGGGTTACATCTTTTTGTTCCTGTTTGATTTGTAACAATTGTGTTAGTTTAGTCATATATAATATTTTTTATTTTAAAGCAACTCGGGCCATTGTGATCTCTTTCCTGTGTGCCATGAGGTCAGATTGCTGGCAGGTTGCTAACTATAGTACAGATATGTGCCACACAAGCATATTTTTATGTTCAGTCGTTTTCTTTTTCATTTTGCCCGTCGCTTAGTTCAAACTATTTATTTCACTTTTGGACTTAACTTTAGCACGTCTGTATTTAATTATCGGATTTTTTTTTTTTAATTCAGGTGTCCTGTAATGTGCCCTTCTTCAGGCACTTTTATTAGTCAAGTAAACAAAATATTCAGTGACTTTTAATTGATGTGTCAGTCTGCGACGACAATATAATCTTTATTCCCAGAATATTTTGCAGAGCCTAAAAACAGTCGTTGGCCTTTTCTGCTGATGATTCAGCCGTTTCATAGGAACACAGGAAGACGCCTCGGTCTAAAAATAGACTTTTCCTTAAATAGCGGCTTAGGGCCACAGTACCACCACCTCTTAGTCATAAGAGGCATGGGATGGTTTTAGTATCTTTCCATACACCACGTTCCCCCCCCCCCCTCCGATTCTCATTCTGCCCTCCAGCTGAATGACGGACAATTATATCAGAAAGCGCTACAGCTTGATCATCCCAGAGGCTGTAATCTCGTATGTATGTAGGATCATATTATGTGTGTTCAGAGGACATATTTGAGCTTCCATATGAACTGTTCGTTTGAGAGAGATATAACTGATAACTTGCACTGACGATCTGCATTACATCCATGAGAAGGACCAGCAGTTCTGTGGGGTCGCAGGACAGGTTTTACAAAATAGTTCACATGCCTATACAATTAAAAACACAACCCTGAGAATTACTTTTCCTCTGATATTAAATGCATGTGAGCACATGTTTCAAAACTACACGAATGCTCAACCTTCATGGCCATGGACCCGACCTTCATGCCCATATTTCTCATGTGCTTTTTGATCAACTCATTCCAGAGGCAAAAACAAAAACCCCACGAGTATGCAGTGTTGTATGTTCTGAAATGCTTCCTCATTAAATCAGATGCTCTTAAATGAACAAATGTTACATTTATTTGAACATGTGGAGTTTGCACTCAAGCAGCGAAACAGACGTCGACTACAATCCTGACAATAATCGAGTTTGAGGAAGTGCGTGTTGCTTGTACTGTGTCTCAGGGGAATTTATTATAGAGTGGTGCACGAACCCCAAACTACGTTTCTGAATTGTTTTTGAAAGGCTTACAGGGCAAAAAAAAAAAAAAAAGGTTGGAAGTAAGACTATCAGTTTTGAAAATAATAATCATCACTTTCATGTTTTGTATGTAGAATTGTACATAACATAGCTAACTCATTTACAAACAAACAGTTATTTTCTCAAATGATCATCTTACAATATCAACAATAAAAGTTTTTAAATAACCGTGTTGACGTCCATCTGTAATCGAAGGTATGATTAAATACGTCGTATTTCCTGACACGTGGATATAACTAGATCCGTATCTCACACACGGCACAGACTGTGAAACCTACAGAGATGATTTTGTTCATTAAAAAGAAACATGCTGAAATGATTTCGTATGTTAACGCTTGTGGTTTTAAAGATTTTAAATGACTGGAAGACTACGGTAGCTTCGAGGAATAACCCCATAGTGCAAAAGATAAATAATTATTACATTTCTTGAAGAGACAAAATGGGTCATGCAAGGTAAACATTAGAGGAGCATAATCCTGAGGTACGTCTCCTATTCGTTTTATGTCTTCAGCAAAACACAAGTCCATAACTTGTTCTGATTAATATAGAGACAGTGACAGCTGTGATAAGAGTGGTCTCAGAGGGTTCTGATCAGGGTCGTGGCAGAGCCAGAGCTTATCCTGAGATCACTAGGCATGCAGCAGGGAAACCCGCTGGACACACAGGAAATTCATCTGTAGCCAAACCACCTACCGAGCATGGTTTTTGGAGGTGGCAGCAAAACGGAGAACCTAGAAAGAACCCACATGGACACGGTGAGAACATGTGAAAACTCCACACAGTAACCCGAACGAATCGGATATGGAATACTGACACTGTTTGGCCATTTTCTCAGTTAAAACTACTGAACATTTAGTAACAACATAAAGATACACAGACTTCAAATCCGATACAGTGGTGTCTTGATACTTGAGATTTTCAGCAGTGCAAAAGCAAACATTGCCTCATTATTATGTGCCTTCAGATTTCAACACTAAAGGATTTTTAACAAAAAAAAACGAATAAGCGTTTCGTGTGAACCATGAAGCCTGGTTAAGTAAACATTAACACTCGCTTTTCAAGATTTCGATGAGGTGATCATAAAGGGTGGAAAAAAAAAAAAAAAAAGCCAGCCATCGCTCCGGAGCTGAACTGCGTTTTTGTTTGATAGACGTCAATTGCTGCTGTGATTTCCTCAGAGTCAGCATAGAATGTTAGCATATAAGCTTGTGAAGCCTGGAGATAAACAGGAAGCTTCTTTCTCCTTTAGAGGAGGCAGCGTTGGCTTGATTCATTTTATTACACCTCACATGATGACAAATTGTCTCCGTTATTATTACACTGTATCTCATCTGTTGCTGCTCAGTTCGCCAGCAACCTTCTACCCCAAAATCCTTCCCAGTCCATTTATTATAAGCCACTAGCAGCATCTGGACTTGCAACCTAATAGGACAAACTTGTGTGTCCTTTTAAGTAACCATATAAATCTATAAACTGCCCTGATGTAGAGGTCACTTTACTCCCAAATATGACCGTGTCAGACTGGATGATTTGTTAAATGGTATCTTTTTTCTTTTTTTTCCTTCCTGTATCTGGTGTATGCTTAAATATTCACAGATATTATTCCGTTCTAGACGATTTTCTCATACGATGACTGGTTCGACCCAAAATATTTAAATTTAACAACAGAAAGTCATCTACAAGAACAGCAACATGACAGCCATCACCAGGTCACAGGTTGAGGAAGGAGAACGCAGACATTTGTGCAGCACTAGAGGGTGATGACGGCTCTGCTGTTCTTTCTGAGCTCTTCTCCATAACCATGGTGATGTCATCTCTGGTCTGGGTATCTGTTTCTACAAGAACAGGCTCAACCAGACACACTGGTTTCCCTCTGTTGATCAGCTCCATGCCACTAAACAGTGACAGTCTGGGATGGTTTACACACGACTCGGAGCTCTGACGAGGGTCTGTGGTTCTGTCTTCACTTTCTAGAACAATCCGCTCTTTTCGGATGCTCTCCGAGTCAGTAGAAACGCCCTCCTGGTCTTCTTGTCCAGCAGAGAGAGCCTGTGAATCACTTCTAGATGAAAGTTTCTTGACCGCAGCATTCAGTGGTGTTGAGAGAAAAGGACTAGTGAAGGATGGATTTAAAGGCTGATCTGAATGTGGAGAAGTGGATGATTCGGAACACGCGGCGACGTCACGCTTGGTTACTTCCGAGGAAGAACCCAATAGAGCTTCAAACTGCCTAAGAAGCTAAACAGACAAAAAAAAATAAAGCATCAAAGCTTTGTAGCACTTATTTATTAAATAACTGATTGTTTTTGAACACAATGCTCTGGCTTTATACTTCCCTCCTATTCCTTACCTTGGTTGCCTTGTTCGTCACGGGTCCTGCCGTCCCCTTACTCAACTGATTGAGACGTTCATGTGTAACACTGAAGATCTGCTCTAAAGAAAGCAGATCTGTGCACATCAGACAAGCCAGACCACACAGCGCCCTCTAGAAAAAGAAGGATGCAATGACGACTGTGTTAGATAAGAGATGATATTGTTCATTTCTTCGAGCAAAAACCGATGTGAACAGTGACACCGAGCACATCAGTAATGGGCTGGATGTTTAAATTGGACATTTACTTACTAGAGGTAATAGATTAAATTAAACAATACCATTTGGATGGTCTGGGACGGATCCTGTAGTTTGTTACACAGAAGTTCTACCACAACCTCACAGTTTAAGGTGGAGCACCTGGGGGTGGGTGTGTGTGTGTGTGTGAGAGAGAGAGAGAGAGAGAGAACCAAACACTGATTTATACAGATACTGCTGATTAAGGAATGAATTCTACAGATTTTTACAGATCATTTCCCAAGAACATCTGACTCAAGATTAAATGTTTACTGATCCAACATCAACCCTTAGAAATCCATTCGGTCAATTTTAAGTTCTTTTCTCCACACGGCAAAATCTTTTGTCTCTGAAGCATTTTAAAACATCGCCACTCACTCTTTGACGAAACGCTGGCTCTCGTTTCTGGACAGGAAGATCGTAGATCCATTCGTCAGTCTACTGATCAGCGCCATCTCCTGGCCACAGTCACCCAAATGTACAGCCTCCACACTGAGAAAGAAGAGCCAGAACCAAGCACCTCTCAAGCAGAGTGACATGAAGAACATCTCAGACTAAAAAACACCTGAAAGTGAAGCTGCAGCAAATAAAGATTTTAAAAAAAAAAGACCGGAGATTTACATGAATCTGTAAGTGATGGGTTTGTTCTCCTTAAATGGTAAGATACAGATTAAGGTTCATTTTGACGGAAGCCTAAAATCCATCCGTTATAAATCATCCAACGTGTCTGAATGACGACATGTTCACTCTCTGAATCATGGCACCATGATGGACAGGCAAGTAGAGACATTCCTAGGGCTGGGCAATTAATCGAAAAGTAATCGAAATCGACATTCAGAACCTATAATCGATCAAATTTTTCCAGGTCGATTATTTCAATTACTTTCCCATTAAAAACACTACCGCGTGTGGAGTCACGTGACCCTGCTCCGTTACGTTATGTTATTCCGCCGACATGTCGATGGATATGGCAAATTGGTGGTGTTACCTTTGGGCGTCGAAACTGTTTTTCTACAGTGTCTACATCCGACTTTCATTTTGTCATCCTTACTGAAGCCAAAATGTGTCCAAACGACGGAGACTGCGTTTTTCTTTGGTACAAGCTGCTCTTGTTGCTCAGTTGTCTGAGTGTTTAAGCTCTCCATGCTCGACATGAAAATAATGTATTTTGTTTCCAAAAGTGCAAGTTATTTATTTTTACTTTTTTTTATAAAAACAAAGTGACTGTTCGTTTTAGGCAATGTGTGCTTTAATTTCAGTTGTTCAACATTGATGTTCAATAAATAATCATAGATAGTAGATAGTGTGTTTCCTTCAATTATTTTAAAATGCAAGTAATGCACCCTTCATTCAAAAATCTCTCACTTGTAATATGTGAGCATATTTACTAAGCAAAACTTGTCAGTGAACTATGAGGGCAAAAAAAATAAAAATAAAATAATCGTTCAACTAATCGTAATCGAGTTAAAATGTTCAATTAATCGAGATTTTGATTTTTAGGCCAAATCGCCCAGCCCTAGACATTCCCCATAGTGACTGACTGTACATGGAAAGGTTACATCATAGTTTTCCCCAATTTGCTGATCCTGAAGCACAACGGAGACCAAATGTGCACAAATATTACAAAATGTACTGATTTAAATGACTGCCTTTTACCTGGAAATTGCCATTTTTAGCTCCTGATGAATCAGTGTCAATGAACCCAATCTCTCTTGCATAACCCAATCTCTCTTGCGACCCTCATTAAGCCTTCATACACTGCTATTAAACTGTAAGCCCCATTTATAAGCTCATATTTACAGCTAATTTTTTTGCTCCTGGGCTGTACAGTGATCTGACCCTTTACCGTTCTGATACGTTGTCTCCACTCTCTCCACTGCCCCCTGAGTGGCTGCCAGTGTCTGTTGACTTGCTGCTTCCCCTTACTGATGTGTGAACGACTGGCTCATTCTCCAAAGACGAGTTGTGAGAAGAGCTGTGGCCACTGCCCGTTTCCTCCCAACCGCCACTTGCCCGGCCAGGGCACCTGTGAGAGACTGAGACAGGAAATAAAACATTATTAATGCAATAACTAATGCAGTTAACATCATTAATTATACTGACTTGTTCCAAAATTCATAGGAAATAATCTGCCAGGAGAGTCAATACTAAAGAACATGCAGGTCACATGCATAAGCACACTTTCATGACAGAAGGTATAACACTGTGCTATGATCGAGTACGTTTTGCGGCACTCTGTATACAAAGTCAGATTATTGACCAGTGCATATACAAGCTATAAACAGACATCCTTTAACTCATAACTCTCTCTCATATTAATTAATATTCTCCAAATTGTAATATATGCAATACAGTTACAATATTTGGATTTTTTTTTTATAAAGTGCCATTTCCATTGATCAGGGTTTTATATTAGTGTGTCATTAACTGGTGGACCACAGTCCGGATGGAGACACTCTTAGTATTTCAGTGGTCAAAACACTGCATGCATGACCCTTTTACATAGCAGGACCTTTACAACATTTAGTTGCAAACCCCAGCCACAGAGCAAAATCATTTATTTGTGTACCTTTGCAACTGTGTGAAGGGACACTGTAAGCACAGGCGGGCACTGCAACCTCCACAACAGCAGAGGGCGCTACTACAGCCCGATAGTGATTATCGTGGAGCCGAATCCCAGGGTGCTCTGTTGGTGGAAGAACAGCGCTTGCCACCACCTCTGCAGCCTTCTGAATCTTATCCAAAATACCCACAGAACCTTATGGAGAAGATGCAGACAATGTTGTTGAAACTAGAATGAAAACAAGAGAGCGATGTGGAACATGAATCACAAAATGTAAACAAAAGTCTTGTCTTACTGAATGATTTTCTCACTGGGCTGTTTCCAAATCCCAGCATTCCTGCTCGGAGATACTCTGATCCCATTCCTATCAAAAGAATGATATGAAAAATATGACACTTGACAGATTTAACACTTTTGCTTTTTGGACTTTTCTGTTGGTGATGGAAGATCTCGGTATCCTAATGAACAAACACCTAAAGGCAAACAACAAGTTAAGTCACATGATGATGGAAAAATGAGTAAACAAATAGCTACAATACACAGATATTTAGCATTCAATAAAAAATAAACCCTGAATACTTTACACTTTATGCTGGTCAGGAACCTAGTGGATTTGAGCCGGTTCCAACTGGGAAGCATCTATCACAGGGCATCGTGCACACACATTCACACCCGAGGAAATTTAGAATCACCAAACAACCTACGGACATGTTCTTGTCAAGTGAGAGGAAACCGGAGAACCCAAAGGAAACGAACACATAGAGATCATGCACAGAAACGCAACAGATGTAGATAGTAACCTGAGCTCAGGACTAAACCTGGGACACTGGAGCTCTGAAGCAGTAATTCAGCATACCCTGCTAAATCCTGATTAATGATGCCTTTTTGTTTAAACGTATAAAAGATACATCTTACTGTACTGCTTGTTGACAACAGTAACTCCTGGGCAAATCAACAATTATGATACTTCACAAACACTTGCTCACTCACATACCTGTAGTTGGAGCTGCTGCTTTACAGGGAAAGACACCAGACCCTGAAGACATCATGTCACTGAAGAGCACACTGGCCAATTCCTATAGAAAGAGTTCAAGGACAATATAAAAGGTTCATCTCTAGTTGACATTAGTGCAAAAAGAATGGAATCTTGTTAAATTAGTGTATGTGAGTATTTTACTATTTACACACTATAAAGAAGAATCTGAAAAACTAAATATTGAAAGCAATAAAGTTCAAAATATCTCACCTGTGCTGAGACCCGGACTTTCTGAAACAGTGCATTGCCATGAACAGAGTCTGGAGGACCACTATACACTGAAAGAGATACCAAAAACATAAGATTAGTTGCTGTTCTTATTTGGTTTGTTTGTTTGTTTTTCCCTCCCTAGCAAGCCACCAGTCATCACTCATCCATCATACGACAGCTACCCACTGAGATAAGTTAAGGGCTAACAAATGCTTCCACTGAGTCACATGAAAACAGCCAACCACATATTTTTGACTGCTGCATCACAGGGCAGCGTAAAGTAAATATAACTTAAGGCAAGTTAAAGCGCAACGAATAAATATAAGACTAGTGTTTCTCAAAGATTTCCTAACTGAAAATCTATACACAGTGAAGTGAAAATTAAACGATGGGTTCTTATGTATAATTTCTCTGGTGTTAGATCCACATGGAATCTCTGTACCCGTTACTTCCTGGATGAAAGTGGCGTTTCTTCTCATCTCCGTGACAAAGTGCGGAGGACTGTGGCCACAGAGATGCAGCAGGATCTTCAGAACCTTGGACAGAGAACAAAGTTTAAACAAATTGTGGTTAACAAATCAGCTTGAAAAACGTTCTGGATGGAGGTTCAGTGAAAGTTATGCTCATGTTATTCCTTCTTAAGGTGTTTATATGCAGTGAACAATTCTAATAATATTTAGGCTGCATTTTGCACAATGCACCACACCGATCATCTGCACAGTACTAATGTGGACAAGTTCCTGGATGAAATCACCATAACAACCTGCTCGATTTGTTTCCTCACTTTAATTTTCACATGACACGACTCAACCTGCAGCCTTTCCAAAAGGTACTCAAGAAGACACTGACAGCAGCCCGGTGACTCATGGGAAATTTCTGGGATGTTTCACAAGTTAAGGCCTTTATTTGTAAGCTCTCTCACTCATTTTCTACCGCTTATCCAAACTACCTCGGGTCACGAGGAGCCTGTGCCTATCTCAGGTGTCATCGGGCATCAAGGCAGGATACACCCTGGACGGAGTGCCAACCCATCGCAGGGCACACACACACACACACTCTCATTCACTCACACACACACTCTCATTCACTCACACACACACTCTCATTCACCCACACACACACACACACACACACACAACGGACAATTTACCAGAGATGCCAATCAGCCTACCATGCATGTCTTTGGACCGGGGGAGGAAACCGGAGTACCCGGAGGAATCCCCCGAGGCACGGGGAGAACATGCAAACTCCACACACACAAGGCGGAAACGGGAATCGAACCCCAACCCTTGAGGTGTGAGGCAAACGTGCTAACCACTAAGCCACCGTGCCCCCCATTTGTAAGCTGAATACTGTAAAACTGTAAACACAACACAGTGCTGGAAAAAAGGATACTGCCAATTTCTTCGAAGAGGAACCCGGGACAAGGCGCTTCGTCATCTGCAGTCGCCTTCATTAGAGTCGGCATCTGAAGAAGCACAAGAACACACCAATGTTTACATTAGCATTGTGCTAACTGGCTAGTTAGCTAGCTATGGATAAACAAGTTAGCTAAAAACATTTCAAGGTAAAAACTCGTCCTTGTTTATACTACATTACAACATGAATGACCTACTTTTTGTAAGAAAGCCAAACGCTCCATTAATGTAGCCATTTGTTAGCAATCTGAGGTCATTCCAGTGTCTGTGTATCATAGCTGACTGGGTTAGTCTGATACACCACACTTACACCCCTCTGTTCTTGCATTTCATTGGTTTGACGCCTTCACGTCACCATTAGAGTCCACCCATGAGTGTAGCCGTTTGTGTTATTTTTTCCCACCCGTATTCGCATCTGTCCCACCTTTCTGTACTGTGATTGGATGGTCGCTCCCGTTTTAAAAATAGATCAAGGTTTGATTGAGTCTAGTGTGAACCAATCAGATTGCAGGAGGTGGGATCTGTCTCGATACGGGTAGGACGGTATTGCAGCCTTCAAGTGGTGTGAAAGTTAGCGTTAACTTGCGTTCCTGTCCTTTAAGCTCCACATGAACGTAAAACATTCTGTTTCAGTGACCTTAATTTCAGAATAATTTCAGGCTTGTTAAAATTCCTCCACACATCATTTTAGCCGAAGCGCTGACTGGACAAAACAGCTCACTATTACAACTTGGGCTTTATTGGAATTCGAGGATACAAAGGAGCACTTGAAGAAAGCATAAAGCTAGTCCACAAACATGGCGCTGCCCTTGTAGAGGGTTGTTATGTCTTTCGGATTTGTTTGTTTCTTTTGCTAATATACTGCGTGATAAAGATATAATTTTGTAACAGTGACCTTCGTTTATTGCACTATGAATCGAATTCATATCGATGAAATGACTTTTTATCAAACATAGAGGGTAGTTTAGGGAGCTGACTTTGGCACATGCTGTATGTAGTGTAGGAGGCGGGACTTGTGCGTGTTGTCAGTCATGTCAGGGAGAAACGTTTGGTCCAGTAGCCGGCAGAGGATGAGGAGATTCCCTGAGATGTTTGCTCGGTGCTCAGGGGAGGTAAACATCAAACTTAGTATGAACACGTTTTGGTGTTTAACCTCACTGTATCTCTCTGAACTAATATGTGAACTGCTTTGTGTTTTAGGCAGCTGCTTATGGTAAATGTGTGGCTTCCACTACAACTGGGAAACAGGAGCTGAAGAAAGATTTGTGTCTAAAAGAGTTTGAAGCTCTAAAGAGATGCTTCATCAACGCTGTTAGTTCTACTGATATACTTATACAGCTCAAACAATATTAGCTATTTCATACTGATCTGTGCTTCATTAGAAGTCATTAGATCTTATTAACACTGTATACAGTTTAATGCGAATGTGCATTGTTTTTTTTTTAGGACAAAATTATTTTTTTTTAATGTATAATGTCCTTGACAATACAATTAAGTTAAAACTCTTCAAATGAGAGGTCCTGGGATCACTCTGGTTTGTTCTTGTTCTGATTGTTGTGGGGTTTTTTTTTACCCAGAAATTGTAAAGGCTACAGATTTGTTAAAGCTGCTGTTTTGCTGTAGTTTAGCTGTTTTTATTATTGTTTTTTTTAATACTTAATAATAATATCTGCATAGAAAATAGTTAGCAAAACTATCTCTTTATTTCTTTTCATGTTTTATTAAATTACCTAAAACAAAGTTGAGGATCAACTTGAATCAGAACTCTAATGAATTCATTTTTCTTTGCAGGCAAATCAGCGTATCAAGTAGAGGAAGAATACACTTTGTATGCCTTGTTGGATAATTACTTGCTGCTGAGACATTCGTTCACTTATCTTCAGGAAGTGCTTTATCCTGGTCAAGGTCATGGTGGATTCTGAGCCATTTCAAGAAACATTAGGCTTAAGACTGGAATAGATGCTGAGTAGGACATCGATGCATATACATTCAAATGTAGAGGTAATTTAGTAAAGACAATCCACCTAAGGGCATGTTGTCGTTTTTTCAAAAAGTGTGAGGAAACCAGAAAACAGAGAACATATGAAACACCAAACAGACAATAACCTAAATTTAGGTCATACTGCCACATTTGTTGTTAATATTTTTTTCCGTTGTTGTGCTTTTTGTTTAAATGTTTGAACATTCATAACAAAATCTTGGTGCATAAAATAAATGATTTATACGTCTCAGGTTTTGAGTGATCAGTGGGAAGTGGGTGTGTGGGGAAATTTTCCTGCAGTGTGGTTTTCCATGCTGCTGCAGTAATGTATGGAAAGGTTGTTCTCCCACACACTCTTTCTGTCTCTATTATCTAGAACAATTTAATAGATTAGATCAAGATGTGCATAAAGGACTTGAGGGAACCAAAAGCAGACTATTCATTTGCTTTAGAGTAATAGAGAGAGAGAGACCGAGAGCGTGCTGGGGCGTCTGAGTGGCTGTAGGAGCCAAATCAGACCGGATGAGTAATGAGGTGTGTTATGACTCTAAGGGTGGCACAACCTGGCCTTCACTCCTGATCTCGGAGCTGCTGTGAAGAGGCACCTTAGAAAGACAGAGCTCGGAAGAACTGGTCCTGGTGCAGTGTGAACAGGTGATAAACATAAAAGGCTTGATTAATGTATTGCCATGAGCTTCATGTCACACACATCCTGAAAGCTCATAGACCACAGTTCTGCACATATGGAAACCCAGGCTGCAATGGTGTTACTGACACCCTGCTCAAGAACCTAACCCCTTGTTATCCATGTTAATTGATGGTGTGGCCATAAAGTCCAAGTCACTAATGACTTGAGATCAACATACAATCTAAACAGCCAATTAGAAAATTTACAACAGACTCTGGTTTCTAAACGTTTACAGCTAAAGTTAGGGTGACTGTAAAACCTACTTGATGTATGTGTAGAAAAACACAGGGCTGAAACATTGCAGTTCGTCCTCAAGTGGAGTGAGTAAAAGGTGTTAATTTAAAGGTTCTGGCTCTGTGAAAATGTTTCTATTCTACCAAACCTAGGTTTATTAAGCTGAACGGTTGACTGAAGCTGGTTTATTTCATTGAGTGTGTTTTCATTTGTTACGATATCGACTATTACAGTCTCTCTTCATTACTGCGGCACAATAATAACATCCCAAAACAATGTGAATGCTTCATTAATTTCTTATATAGGAACGATTGAAGATTTTTTTTCTATAAAGACACTGGGTACATGATGTATTTTTTCCTTACTGTAAATGTGTGACTAATAATTTTCTCTGCTCAGTGCAATTTTCTTCACAATTATATAATTACATAAAATTTAAGGTCATTTACAAAAATGTTACAGGATTTGAAGTGTGCATCAGGACATCATGAGTAAAAGCAAAGTTTTAAAATATGGCAAATTAATTTACAGCTATTGTAAACTTGTAGGAAGCGACATCGATTTAAACGCAAAAAGGCTTCGATCTCAGTGAACTGACAAATAACGAATGACTTTTTACTCATGAAGGACGATGGGACAAAATGTTTCTTACATAATTCTCTGTGTGATTGCAAAACATGATAGCTGTATGACCTATTTAATGCCGGACAATGCTTTTTTCAGACATTCGATATGACTATAAAAAAAAGACAAAAACGATACTGGGTCATTGTTTAATAAGCAAAAAATGTAACTGGTGTTGTGGTTTTCCAATGTCAAACCAATAAACTGCACTAAAACCTGAAAAATACATCGCTGTAACAAAATTAACAAGCATTTTCATTTAATTACCACCTGAGAGATGATGGTAGGTCATTCTTTTGTATATCCTCCTCCGCAAAACACAATTTATTTGAATATTTTCAAAACTTTAAACCTCTGAAACACCAGGTTCAGGTTGGTACAGTAAATGTACAGGCTGTAGAATTGACAACAGTTTAACCAGCTTTAGCTCACCTGAACAATAAACACACATGAGATATGTTAAAAGAATAAACCCTGAAAGCAAGCCAGAACAACACAATATCAACTATTATATTTAGCAAACCATAAACCTAAATAGGCAAAGACTGAAGAAACAAAAACGGCAAACTCTTAACGTGTCTCCTACAAGAAAACAGAAACATTAAGTATTTCTATGCAAGAGTGAGGGATGTAGAACAAGAGAAACACACACAGATAAATCTATACACTGGCATGACTCAAGCTTTGTAAAATGGTCCAAAATTTTGTTTTATAGTATTTCTATACATAGAAAAAAAATATATCCAACAACAATTGAACTAATTACTGACAGTTTTCTCTTGTAACTTTTTTTTTTTTTAAACACAAAGTCACTCCAAAAAGGAGAAAAATAAATTAGAATCTAATAGGCCTAGAAAAATAAACATTTCTATGAAACCCTTTCCTGGACAATAATCTTTTGGTTTATTGTAGCATTAACAAAGTGCTCAATAGTTGCAAATATTCATGTTCAAATCTTGAGCCCCAAGACTGTTCTCCTTTAAAAGAAATCAACACATTCATTATAAGGAAAATGCTCTGGTCACCGTTTACCGTTCATCACAGAATGGAGCATTATGAGCCAGGATAACTTTAGTCTTTACCTCCAGCTAAGTTTAACAGCATTTCATGTAATCAAGAAAGAAAAGGTGGCAATTTGGGTTCTTTAACATGAACAATGTTTGGTCCTTTATCTGGGTTTTATAAATGATAAGTCTAGTATTCACCTACGTCATCTAGCCAAATGTTTGTGGACACCTGACCATCATACCCATACATTCTGGTTGAACACATTTCTTGTTCTTGTCTAGTCTCCTTTTCTGTTATAACAACTTCAACTCTTCATATAAACCCATTTGTCTATTCAGCCACAAACACATGAGTGAAATCAATGATAATTTTAGACAAACATGGCCTGGGTGCAGTCGTCATTCTGGTTCATCCCAAACATGTTCAGTGGGGTTGAACTCAGGGCTCATGCAGGCCACTTACGTAATTTCCTCCACTCCAATCTTGGCACTGTATCTTCATAGACCTTATTTTATACACAGGAGCATTGTCATGCTGGAACAGGTACAGGCCTCTTAGTTCCAGTGAAGGCAAATTAGACTGCTTAAGTATACAAGGACACTTTATAGAACTATGTGCCCACATATGTGTGATGGTCAGGGCTCCAGCTACTTTTGGCCTTATGTTGTACATCTTCAAATTCTTTGTGCACACATTTGTGTTTAAATACCTTTTTTAAAGCTGATATTTAAAGTAAGCTCAAACAAATAGAATCCTGCAAATACAGACACGATACCAGAAATGGATTGTGTCGTGACTTCATATAAATAACACAATATTAATGGACTGCTGGACACAGTTCAAGTGGACTGATATTACTGAATGCTACCCAAACTACACAGAAGTGGAATGAATGTGAAGAGAAAGAACAGGTCTGGTGTGTGTGCGTGTGTGTGCGTGTGCGTGTGTGTGCGTGTGCGTGTGTGTGCGTGTGTGCGTGTGCGCGTGCATGTTCCACTAAAACATTTGGCCTTTACTTTATAGAAAAAACACCCAGAAGTGGAAGTAAACACTCAGTGGGAGTAAACTCTCATACACATAAAAGTATAGGATCAGACAGTATTATCATTTTCATGATGTTAAAGATGTTTATGGAAACTTGGGCAGTTTAATCGCTCAGAATTGACCTGCTGCTTTGAAGAGATTTATAATGGACCCACTTCAACCTTTAGGATGAATGTAGAAGATCTAAAGACCATGTACATGGATGCAAATCAACAGTGACCTTTACACTGACCTTCCCGATGCACCTTGGCATTAATCCTTAGTTTACAGAAATCTTTAACAAGTCGATTTGGATAAGAGATTAAAAGCCAACCATTTTCTTTTAGATCACTGTTACGAAAGGCAGATTTCTGTAGCACAGAGTCCCAAGAAAGCTAGAAATCTGGAAAACTACTCATCTTTGTTCTGCTCATGTGAAGTCTGTTTAATCTGGCGGGAATGAACTATAGCTCCAGCCAGCAGCTGAGCTTCGAGTGCTACATGGAGGTCTGACCCGCCCAGCTCCAGCAGTGGTTCCAGTCCAGGCACTTGTCTCTCACCAGCCCCCAGATCCCTGCGTCGCCTCCTCAGGTCCATCTCTCCTTCCTCCCTACTCTTGTGTTCTTTCTGAGGCCCCTCTTCTTGAGTACCCAAATTCACCTTTAAGTCCCTACCTCCTTTCTTCACAGGTTGTGGAACTTGCTTCTCTTTATGGATGACGTCATTCTGATCGTTGTTTCGTCTGTCGATTACGTTCTGCATCTGGACCAATTTTTCCCTCTGCTCCATCAACTTCTGCTCCTGCTCAGCCTGCTTTGCAATTTCTTCATCAAGCCTGGCCTTCTCATTTTTCAACCTCTCTGCTTCCACCCTCTCTTTCTCGAGCCTCTCCTTCTCGAGCCTCTCCTTCTCCAATCTTTCCTTCTCGAGCCTCTCCTTCTCGAGCCTCTCCTTCTCCAATCTTTCCTTCTCGAGCCTCTCCTTCTCGAGCCTGTCCTTCTCGAGCCTGTCCTTCTCGAGCCTGTCCTTCTCGAGCCTGTCCTTCTCGAGCCTGTCCTTCTCGAGCCTGTCCTTCTCGAGCCTGTCCTTCTCGAGCCTGTCCTTCTCGAGCCTGTCCTTCTCCAGTCTTTCCTTCTCGAGCCTCTCCTTCTCCAATCTCTCCTTTTCAAGATGTTCTTTCTCAGCTTCCAGCTGGGCTAACCTTTGTCTTACTCGCTCTTCCTCCTTGGCGATATCATCTGATTGAAGCTCGTCCAGCTTATGTTTAGGAGGGTCAAGCTGATGCTGGCGCAATGGCACCCCTCGTGCCCCAAGTTCTTTCTGGTTGTTACCATCTCCATGCACTGCAACCTGCGGAGGCTGTTTCTCCTGTTTGACTTCGTCTTGTGCTGGGTTAAGAGGCGCAGCATTCTTTTTGCTCTCTGCTGCTTCTTCCAAATCGCTTTTTATAATCGGGTCTTTCGCTGGTTGCATTTGGGCCTCAGCTACAGGAGCTGCATTCTCAGGTTCCTGGTGGTTGTCTGAGAACTGTTCTGCGGCTTTCACCTGTCCGTCTCCATCCGCTTTGTCGTTCTGCTTCTGCTGAACTATTTCACCTGCATCAGCTGCAGCATCACCTAAATACAATACGTGTTGATTATTGTACTGTATACAGTATAGACATTAGAGGTCTTCACGGGTCCACTTAAATCTGAAAACCCGCGGTCCGCCCCGAGCGGGTTCGGGTATAAAAGTTTCACGTGTACCTCGGACACGGGTCGGGTTTAATAATAGCGGCATCGGGTCTCGGGTCATTTAAAATGAATGTGTTTTTAACAAACGGACCCGAGAAGACCCGAACTACTGTATCTCGCGTCTGTGCATCGACTCGAGTCCTTTTCCAACCTCTCCTCTGTTTGCCAAGACCGCTAGCGACGTGTGGCTGGCGACGTGTGGCTGGCGGTAAGCTAATAAAAAACAGACCTGTCAATCAATTTTGAATCCACACTGTAGCGGTTACTTTAGTGTAGAGTTACGCAACATTCGGGTCCAGTCTGGTTAAAAAAATTGCCAACGGGTTGGCTCGGACTCGGGTCAAATTTTTTCGGGTTTGTCTCGGGTTGGGTCTTTCTTAAAAAAAATAAAAAAATGCACGTCAGGTTCGGGTAAAAAAGTGATTGGGGTCACTTCGGGGCGGGTACATTTCTATAGACCTGAGAAGACCTCTACTAGACAAACATTGTGGTCCAAAACTCTAAGACCACATTGAAACCTTAGAATTGTTTTTGCTTAGAATAATATTTGTTTAATATTTTATTTTAATATATTAAATATTTTAATATTTTGATTATATTTGATTAATATTTATATTTGAATAATATTTGATATAATATTTGAAACAAAGAAAGTGAATCTGGGACATTAACTATTCTGCACCGTTTCAAATTCCGTATTTAAAGAAGTAAAAATGTTTTACTGACCATTGTAACTGCTTTATACAAAGAGTCAGATTTTCCTCACATCTAATCTATTGAAGCATGTGTTCAGACGACACACATTTGATCTTGGACGGATTTAAATATTTTGCCCAAACTCTTGTGGAGTCCATGTCAGCTCAAGTGCACGCTGTCATTCAGACTCTAATAGAGTCTGAAATTCATGTAATAAATATATCAGAAGCATTTTCACTAGTGCTCTCCGACTTCTGGACCGCACTGTTTGTGTGTATATAACTCTTGAAAACACGTTTTTATACCATCTTAGTATTGGATGCTTTTAGTAAAGCTTTTGGTATAGATTGTATTACTAGGGACTCAAAAAGTATACTTTCAAATAACCTGCAGCTTTGGGTTCCTCCTCTTCATCCTTTTTCTGATGGATCTCTTTGTGCTGCTCCTCAATTACAGCCAGGAGTTTCTCCTGTTGGTCTAGCAGCCTCTTCTGCTGCTCTTGCTGCTCTTTGATTACCTGCAGTAGCACAGCATGGTCCAACGCTCCCTCTGAAGTAAGAGATAACATAAGAGACATTTATAATCTAAATGATTAGCTGCTGGTATTCTAGCGCTAAGTAATATGCATTATTTGCCTTTATTTAGAGTAATGAGCTAGGAAATTTAAAAGGCAGGGTCTCCGATTTTTGAGAAATGCTTCGGAAAACTGAGTCGGGCCGAATAATAAACAAAAATCAAAACTAACGTGTAGCCAATGAGCAGAAAGGGGTGGGTCTTGTCAATATGCGGCGGAGAGTGTGTTCAGTGCGCATGTGTGACATTAGCAGGAAGCGGTTTTAACATTGACACGGAGGATAAAAACAAAGAAAGAAAGCGAAGAAAGACTTACGATAAGGCAAGAAGTAGGATGTGTTAATATAGGATCAGCTTTCCAGCGCTGGAGAGAACTGAAGGAGCAGGAAGTTGGCCACATATTCACAGATTGGAGTTTCCCGAGTCAATAACTCCTGAGCTAAACGCTGTTACTACACAAATAACACCTCTTTTCTATCGTAGTAATGTAGAGAGGCAGCTACAACCACGTTTTGTGTAGTAACAGCGTTTAGCTCAGGAGTTATTGACTCGGGAAATTCAACTTTACTTAAGACGCCGAGGCACTTTTATCCTTCTCGATAGGTGAGTAACGTTGGTTTTGCTTTGTTACACAGAACTAATATATGCCTTTGTCCTTTACATGATTATGCTTGTGTGTCATTTTTGCTTGTTTGTTTATCTGCAATCGTATTGTTCTTCCCTTCAGCTATGATAAAGACACATTTCTTTCCATTAGTCGCCTGGGTTACGTATGTATGTGTGGGCAGAGCTATCGATACAGGGGTGGGACCCATTTGGGTTAGGGGCGTGTTTGTTTTGGTGATTTTATATGTCAACATTGGCTTTCAGAAATCGGAGACCCTGTCTGTAAGTAGAGGCTAACTAGGCTACATGTAACAAAATGATAACCATGTAAGCATTCATGCGTTCTCTCAAAGGTTAATGAATCAATCTGCATTAAACGTTTAGTATTTCCACTATGGACCTCTTCGAAGTGTCGGAACAAATCACATCAAGAACTGGTTGTTAGTAGAATATTGTTGTTCCCTCGGGAACACAGGAAAATTAAAAACAAGATGTTTAGGAAAGGATATAGAGCGGACGGAATAGTGTAGCGTTAAGTGAAGGTGTCTAAGGTGCTTCTGTCAAACACAGCATGTTAGAAGGCAAAGGCTAGAGCGTCATACCTGCGACAATCTTTTTAATCACTGTGTCAGGAGTCCATGGCACAACAGAGCGGTGGAGGAAGAGACAGAAAGAGACAGAGTAAAGAGTGCCTTAAGAGTGCCTTAATAAAAAAAAATCAAGCCAAGCAAAAGAAACAGAAGTAAGATTCACTGTGCTTTTGCATGCTATTTCATCATGATAAACCAAAACACCTGTCATGCAGGGTCAGCTTTTTTACAAAATAACTTCATTCATTCATTTTCTACCGCTTATCCGAACTACTCGGGTCACGGGGAGCCTGTGCCTATCTCAGGCGTCATCGGGCATCGAGGCAGGATACAACCCATCACAGGGCATACACACACACTCTCATTCACTCACACTAGGGACAATTTTCCAGAGATGCCAATCAACCTACCATGCATGTCTTTGGACTTGAATCAGGAAAAAGGAACTGAAAAGAAATGACCTACTGACTAACCTAATTGCAGGTTAACAAAACTGGTTAAAAACCAAGAGAATACATACAGTATATGGATATACAAAAAAATTGTAACATTTATACATTTACACAGTAAAATGCAATTTATGTATTTCGTAAACTCTTAGAAATGATATGCGAAAGACTAAACTAAAGGACAACAAAGGTTTCTCTTATCACATTTAATTCTACTCATTTAATTTAATTCTTCCATTAGAGCAAGCTTGTTTACCTTCCATCTTGTCTCCATCTCCTTCCTTGGTGTCCTTCCCATCCGTTTTTTTCTCTTCTTTATGCTCTTGACTGGCAGCCACACCGTTCACCTCAGCCAAATGGCCTGCTGGGTCAGGGTCTAAACAGTGGATCGGTCAGTGAGTGAGGTCAAATAAGCACGTTAAAAATCCTTAGTAGTTTCGACCATTTCAGACCGAGCAACATTCACAAGTCTGTCACAGTGAACTGGTGACACAATTCGATACAGTAGGATTCGATTCAGTATAATTTCATTTGTCCATCACGGGAAAGTCTTCGGGGGAAAGAAGGCTTTATGCTTTCCGGTTTAATGGTAACTTGAAACCTGTGCTTTTGTGTCTTATTAATAGTAGGGAACAAAGAAAGGCGGCTGATGAAACCTAAGTGACAGAGGAATTAACTTGTATCATGGGAATATATTGTGGCAGTGTTGCAGGTTTCACATATAGAAGGGCCTTTTACTTGTTAATAGGAACCAGTTCTAAGCTTATAAATCAAGGCAGCCGACTTGCAGATGGTATGAACGATTTTTGTTAAAATGTCGTTTATAGGTACTCACGTTTAAGAGGCTGGGAGTCTGCGAATTGTTTATCGTTGTCCTCTGATTTCTTAACACCTTGCAGTCTGTTCTCAGCTTCCTGCTCCTTCACTACCTCTGGCTGCTTCTGTTCTTCTACCTTCTCATGGATCTCATTTGACAGGTCCTGGGCCACATGGACCTTTGCAGCATCTTGCTTTTTCTGCACCACCTCATTCTTCCCTCTATCTTCTGCCAGCTCCTGCTGCTGGCCTGCCCCCTGTTCTGCCATCTCTTCCTCCACCTTTGCAGGAACTTGATTGTTTTCTTCATTGAGCTCCTGCTGGTTCTTGCGCTTCTCTATGTGAACCTCGTCATGAGGGTTGGGTGGTTCATGGCGGTGAGCCTCACCATCAGGCACTGCAACTTCTGGGATAGTAAGGTGGCAAATATATGGGACGCGCTCACAAAGCCAGACTTTGCCCAAGTTACACAAGTTTACAAAGATTGTTGCTCATCATTTTTTTTTACACATCAAATCAAATGCTGTTAAAAATCTCATTCATTTTCTACCGCTTATCCGAACTACTCGGGTCACGGGGAGCCTGTGCCTAACTCAGATTTCAACGGGCATCGAGGCAGGATACACCCTGGACGGAGTGCCAACCCATCGCAGGGCACACACACACTCTCATTCACTCACACACACACACACACTACGGACAATTTTCCAGAGATGCCAATCAACCTACCATGCATGTCTTTGGACCGGGGGATGAAACCGGAGTACCCGGCGGAAACCCCCGAGGCACGGGGAGAACATGCAAACTCCACACACACAAGGCGGAGACGGGAATCGAACCCCCAACCCTGGAGGTGTGAGGCAAACGTGCTAACCACTAAGCCACCGTGCCCCCCAATGTTAAAAATTAATTGAGCTAATTAAAACCAATTTAAAAAAATGTACATTTACGGTCTTAAATGAGTAGAATCTTGCTAGGTCTAATAACCTTGCTTCTTTTCTTCTAACTTTATTGTTACAAAGCAACTGCAAACTTCAGAACACACATTTTGTAATGATCAAGGATCTGTAGGACTTTGTATTTTATTTTTACCATGATTATAAAAATAACAACGTACGACAAACGGGTTGTGCGAGCTGGCATCTATAATTTAACGGATTACCTTGTCCAGGACGGTCCAGTTGAACCTCCTCGTTCTTCCTCTCAGGCACTTCCATAGGTACGTTTATCCGTGGCTCCTTTTCCTCTGTGCGCTTTACCTCCTCTGCGGGAGGGATCTGGTCCACAGCCAGATTAGGTTTGTCTGGTTTTCCTGCTACATCTGGTGCTACAGGGGTTTGATCAGCTGAACAGAAAGAGAGAGGGATGGAGGATACTTTGGATTTCGGCTAAAAAGTGCTGTAGCGTATGGAATGACATCAATGTCAGTTCTTTCAAAGTGACATAACATGCTTATGATTTCAGTGGACCGCAATGCCTTTTAAGGCAGACACTAGAATGGCAAGCCAATATATCTCTCGGAATTTTCCGAATGATTTTATAATTCACTCGAGAGAAGCAAATGCTTCGATCAGCAGGGGGCAGCAGAGTATGTGTGACCACAGGAAACAGATAGTGAACCTGGAATTCTACTTGAGATAAGCAATGGATAGATGGATAGTACTTTCCATATAACCTTGCCATTTGTCCTAAGGTTGGAAAGAAAAAAAAAAAAAAAAAAAAAAAAAAAAAAACAGAAGCCTTTGAATATTTACACTCTTCAGTTCCTTTATCCTGGGGCTATGGTTTTCTTCACAGCACCAGGCCAGGTATTAAGATCCATTTTAGGTTTTGTTGCCTTTTAATACAGCGCAACTAAAAATGAATTAAATGAAAACTGCGAGAAGCAAGCCTAAATATTTACATAGTAAAATGAATGATGAATGGAAATGAATTTATCCACTACTTTTACATTTTATTAAATGATCGAAACCTAGATCGTATTTAATCAGATAAGCCACTGGGATGAAATTCAGAAAGCTTAAAATGTGTTCAGTTTGCCCACCATGGCCTCCAGGGAAATAAGACAGCAGGGAGGAGTAAGCAAGGACAAGAACATAGAACAAAAAAAAATAAAAAAAGTGAAATGCAAAGCATGAAATTTTGGTGTCCTGTGCCTGCAGACGCACTTCTTCACGTCTTCGTGCTTATTCTGCTCACTCCCCCGTTCACACTCACTCATGCCCCGAGTCCTGTGTGTCCACACAGCTGCCCTCACCCCCATGCCGTAAACAGGAAACAGGTGTGGAAGTGGGTGTCCACTCAGTGATAAATGCCAGTGTCAGTCAGAGGGGGGGTGGGAGGAGGTATGATGTGATGGGAGGGGAAAAAGAAGGAAAACGGCAAATAGAACACGAGAGGAAAGAAGAGTGTAAGGACATAAAGCTTTCTACACTGCCCTTGTGCAGCTTTTTTTTTTTTTACAACCCTCGTCCCTTTTTACAGTAGGGGGAATTTGAGTCCCTCCATCATTTCCTTTGCCCTATTCTGTATTTGGATGCCCTCCCATCCCTCTCTCCCACAGCAAGAGTTTGAGCAGGAAAACGCCAGCGGCTGTCTCGCTACTGCTCTGGGACAGAGCACGTTTAGGTTTGAAGGGCATCTTTTAGGTCACAGCAGCACAAAAAAAGGAGCTTGTCCTGCTCAGTCTACACCGGCCTTTTCTTTTTTATGATCCGTGTCTCACTCTCTATTTCCTTCTTTTTCAATCTGCATTTGTCCCATTGGTCTCCTTCCTCTCACTCTCTCATTTCCTCTCTCCACATCATTGACTTACCAGGATGTTTGGGCAGCTCTGGCACAGCGACAACGGGCGGTTTGTCATTAGTATCAGGGACGATAGCGGGAGGCTGTACTTTATCTGGCTCACTGGAGTTGGACAAAGTGGTGAAGGTGCTTAAGAGTAGAATCCCAAGCCCAACCAACAGAACCAGCTAGAGAGAGTGAGAGAGAGATAGAAAAAAAGAGAGAACAAAGCTAAATGTGCACCTTCTTTCTTTGGAGGATTGATAACATTTAAAACTAAACTTAATCTATTAGTGAAAGCTTTACTAAACATGGTATTTCATCACAAGTGACACAGGTTGCTTCAGGCCACTTGGCTTAGAAAAAGGGCCACTATCCTGGCAGGGGGGTATTACACTTTTACGCCAACCCAAACACCTGCTGTGGCCATTACGCCCCCCCCCCCCCAAAAAAAAAACAATTCCAAATTATCTTTTATGCATTCCCCTAAATTAGGACAAAACCCTCTTGGACAGACTCTATTGGCTGGCAGATTCACTGGGCAGCCATGGTGATTATAGAGATGACACAAGAGCCTGTGACCACCAGCAATGGGCAAAACATGTCACATCTACACGGCAGTATGTACATGAACACCAAGGTGCTGCCTACTCTGGAGTTTAGAGTAACTAAGGTGAGAGATGGAGCAGAACAGTGACAAACCTAAAATACATTAAAATACATACAAGTCATATATCTGTACATTCCTCTACACTAACACCCGTCTCTTATCTTACAAATGTGTGGATATGCTCTCACATTTCATCATTACTCTGTCCGCCATTTCAATCATTTCATACAGAGACATAAAACATTCTCATTTCATATTCTGTAATTCAGCAGTACCTGAGCAGCAAGGCCATTCTTCATGATCTTTCTGTATATGAGAGCAGGGCAAATGAAGCAGATCAAGCTGCCCATAGTGGCTCCGGTCAGACCTAGGATTGTCTCCACTACAACACACACACACACACACACACACACCAATCATCCATTATAACCCATTCAGTAATAATTCACAGACAAATATATATAAAATGGCAGACATAAATAAAACCAACATATTCAACAAAAGTATCTGAAGAATTTTGGATCTAAACAGCTGAATCACTGTTGTTATCTTTTCTCCACGGTGGCCCCATGTTACCATTCTGGGCTTAAAGCCCATAAAACATCTTTCTCCTAGGAGCAGCCATATTGTTTTACTCAAATTTATGCCCTACGGTGTCTGTTTACCTACAGCTGGATTTGTGGCTACGGTGACACTGGCAGGCAGTGGAGCCATCACTGTAGACGAAGCTATGCTTCCTTTTCATTACCATCCGAGTAGCTCACCCTCTTCCACTAGATTAGATTAATTGGGTCCACAGAGCAAAGCAGAACCCATGTCAACAAAAGCTCTGATGTATGAATAAAACATAGATCTTCTTCTCCCTCTTTTATCTTGCTTTGCTATAAAGCAATGAACAGTTCTAAAGTTTGGTGTGATGGAGCATCTGTTACCATTTTCAAGAATGGTCTGAAGTGGAGTGTGATGTCAGTAAAGGTGACTGTGCCATTAAAGCCAAGATGACTACACTTGAGTTGTAGAGATTTAAACAGAACGAAGATATAGGCGCAAACAGTTAAGCAGACATTCGTACACGCAGGCACTTACCATTAGGGATGAGGATACCGCCCAGCATAGTGCCGAAGACGATACACAGGGTAATGCTCTTGAAGCGAAGCGGCGGCATGTACCCACCGGCAGCAAACGTGCCATCCTTCTGCTGAAAAACACCAAAAGATACAAGCACATGCGGTGGCAGTTCAACAGGCAGTTACATAAGAATACATGTTTTAGTGTTTATGTTCCTAAAAGGACCTGCGTAAAATTACGTTTTCTCAATGGGACAATACCCTTCAGTGTGTTGGCAGAGTTTGCCTCTCTGTGCTGGCACCCGAGCTGATTCAGCACAGCGGCAGTTACACAGCGAGCCAGTGTCTCGGCAGCTTTATGGAGCAGCTCTCTCATTCTCTTCATCAATCATACACTTTTATGCCCCTCCTGAATCTGTCTGCTGTTGCTGCTGGCTAACTCCTTATATCATGGCTCCTATTGCCACCGAGATCTTAGAAGACTTTAAACTTGAACCTGACCCTGAATCCACCAAGAAGGTACACGCCAGGATGATAAAACACGTAGAGAGTCTGTTTAGTAGGAATTCTGACATGGATCACGTTTCCCAAAGCTATTGTGGTGCAAGATGCCATAGTTAAAAGTAAAGCTAGGGTACAGTCCCGTCTTACCTGCTGCTCAAATAGCATGGTGTTGATGGCCTGCCTGCAGGGCAGGATCATCATGGGGAATCCCACGGCCACCGACATCATGAAGCCCACTCGGATCATCTCCGTCACAAGGTTAGAGGGAAAGTTCATCAGCACATTCCCCTCTATGGTGTCTGTAAAACTTACATAGCCAAAGAACCCCACCTGTAATAAAGAAAAAAGGAAATAAAGACAGAAATAAAAATAAAAAAAAAACAGGGAGATTATAAAAAAAAAAAAAACACAGAATATTCTAATTTCAAATATATTTTTGTTCGTTGCATTCGTTCTTTTTTGACTGCACTCTGCAGTAATATCACTTAAAATATTACTCCAGATGGTGCAATGGTAGTGTTTATATGTCTAAACAATAGTGCAGAGCTATGCAAGAAACATCTTTTTTTTCAAAAGGTCTTCTGATCCCGTTGGCCCCTGCACGCTCACAGTAAAGAGAAAAAACAACAGAACCCTGCTTCTCAAATCGGCCTTGATCTATCCACAGAGGTAAATAAAGGGTTCCTCCAGGAACAACACCATACAAAAGTCCTTGAGCGTACCACAAATCTCCTGCACTACCCTGTACACAGCCCCTCCTTCCCTGCATTTGTTCAGGGTAAGAAACCAAGGGGGCTATGAAACACAAAAGTGGAATTGCAGGAGCAGCTGAAAAACACATGAAAGCACTATTATCTCTCAAGGTAACGTTTATTTGCTGCTGTATGAGAAATAGAACAAAAGAAATCTGACATGGTCTTAAATAGCATTCCACCTGAAAATATTTATTGAGGACTAAAAGAGGGTGGTGTCGGAGCCTGATGAAGTGGGCTGATGTTTATGTGGTGGAAGAAAAGTGCCATTCAGCCTGTTTCTGTCATTCGCACTTGAAGCTATTTCTGTTCTGTTTAAACTGAAATAGTATGAGCGTGCTGCCACACTGAGACAGAAGAGAGTAATCACCTGAGGCAATAGATGGAAACTACGGCAGGGAAACAGACGCCCGATCTCTCCAGAGGACTAAGGAGGACTTCGGGTCTGCCATGAATGGCCTCTTAATTAGAGGCGTCTCCTGATGCTTTTATCAGTTCGACCACAAAAACCAAAAAAAAAACAAAAAAACAAATGTGATCCTCTAATGCTGAATCCCATGAGAAAGAAGGAAAGAAGAATGAACATTTCTGTAGAATACTGAAAATAAATGTGAACAAACCAAGACAGGTAAAGCAGTATTATAAGTAATGTATTAAAGGTGATAGGATTCAGAATTTCTGAATTTTTAGTAAGTGTGACCGAAAAAGAAAAGTCTTCTCTACCAATTGTGAGATGTCAAATCACTTATATATATATATAGTATATATATATATATATATATATATATATATATATATATATATATATATATATATATATATATATATATATATATATATTGCCTTGAAAATTACAATTTCAGTTACTACACTCTTTCACCCAAACCATTGGCAAAAGGCTAAAAAACATTAGTAATAAAGCTCTGAATGAATTTATTGGCGCCTTAAGCTAATAAAGGTATTATTTTCAAATTAGACAAGAGCCTCCTGATAAATAAACCAAATTCAGATAACTTTAAATACAATTTGGAAGAAAGCAGCAGCACAGCAATTGCACATTAAGATTAAGATCTGTAATTTGCAGTTGGAAATGCACTAATTTGCATGTATGAAAATGCTCGGTGGGATGAGCGCTGTTCTTTTTATTCCTTATTTAATTCCATGCAGAAAGCTTGCTTCCTTCGCTGAGAAAATAACAGATGCTGGAGATGGTGTAGGGGAAACAGGAAGCTCACTACTAATTTCCTGGGAATGTCCCGTTAGAAGACTCTTGTGGGTAAAAAGGTACACGGCACTTTGGGGGTAAACATATTGAACGTTTTCAATTCGGAAGAAGAGTTTTCTTTTGAATGTAGGTAAACAAAGCAGCCTTCATCTTCCTCATAAAACATATTTAAGGAAGTTCATAAAGTAAACATTTAAACAAGCACACTTAATGAGCAGCTATTACTAGGGTGTATTAGAGTTTCAGTCTGCTACACTGTGAAATAGGAATAAGACAAGTGTGTAAAAATAATCATTTTTAATCTAGTCCCTGGTGTAGTAAAGGGGAAATGGGAAAATATGTTCATCTAGCATAGATCTACACCATTGCTGTCAACAGGAAACCAGAAAACGAGTCAATATCACCGTTTTTAAGCTGTAGCTTGAAATAGAAACAAGATTCTCACACACACACACACACACAGAGAAATACACAAACGGATACATACTGTGATGTAAAAGGTGGTGACAACGTTGAGAGAAGATGTGAAGATGGTGCTCATTCTTTTGACGGAAGGCTCATCAAGGCTGTCGTAGGTTGGCAACACCTGCCTGTGGAACAGAGAAGCTTTTTTTTTTTTTTATCTGTACCCATCAAGCCCCCTACACACCCCCACAAACACCACAGAACTCTCTGACTGTTCGTTCTGCACTTTAATGAGAAATTATCGTAAAAGCACTATACGAGTATTGGATGTCACACGGAATCTATTTTACGTCCGTACGATCTACTATGAAACGTGTTAGTTAGCTAAAGCGCTAGGGGGTCAGCAAATAAATATCAGAAAAGAAAAGCAGGAATTTGATAGAAAAGCTCAATACTGTATGTGTTTCACACAAACTGAAGACAAAACCTATAAAAAGAGAAATTGGGGAAAAGACAAATGATGGGACGGGCAAATGATGAACAGCTGGATATCTCTGGGAAGCACGAGGGGGAAAAAGCACAGAAAAAGGGAGAGAAAAAAAAATCCATGTGTCATCAAGACAACTAATAAAACTAGAAACCGATGAAACATTAAATGGAGAATTTACTATGGCTATATATTAGCGACTAAAGTGCGAGCCAGATTTTTAGAACGTTATAAAGTTTTCTGCCAGGTCGGGCTTTTGTTTGGGTCCTTTTACTCTTGCCCACTCACTGCTCTCTCTCCATTTCACACACACACACACAATCTGAGCACATTCTCAGTTTTATTGGAATATACAGCACTGTGTTATGTGCTCTTTACCCAAAGCCTGGTGTGATGCCAGAGGCCAGCCAATCTCATAGCTGGAACCCACTCATAATAAAACCCATGGACAGGGGCAGATGTAAGAGAGAATCACTTTCACTGAGTAGTACCGACAATCAATTGCATTTATAGCCATCCTACAAGCACAGCACCGAGCCTCTTTTATCAGAAACACTAAGAACGAACTAGTAACCCCCACCACCACCACCACCATACCAGATTACAAAGGAAGGGGTGCATTGCAGCAATTACTTCAAAGTGCTAAACTAAATTTGTTGACACTAATTATTTTGTGATTCAACTAAAAAGATTGCACCTACTGGAAAGTGTTACTGAAGTGTTTCTCAAGAGTGTATATACGTCGTGTCATAAGTGTTTTATGACAGAAATAACATCGGTGTTTACACATTATAGTGCCAACACCATACCGCACTAAAACTGGGATTAAACTGATTCTAATCATTTTTGCATGTCACTTTTATTGACATGCTTTACACAATCTACCTTCTAGATCCATATTTTTCTCCCACCAGGAAATAAGGTATTAAGCTGTAGGTGATTTTTTTTTTTTATGTGAGAGAGATATAAGGCATATTATTGCGAAATAAACCTAATTAGAAATATAAACAGTGTGCTGAAAGGGCTGCTTTGTGGGCACATTGAGTCAAATGTCCTCACACAAGGGACGCTCGCCTTTGCTCTAATGACTGGCATAAGTGGCATCATGTGTCACACTTTCTGACCACTGTCCAAAGAGCCTGAGCCAAGCGTCACTCATCACCCTAAGAGTTGTGTGTTTGTGTGTGTGTGTAGAAAGCGTCTAACAGTCTACTACGGCTGTATTACATCATTGTACGCATTAACACTGTAACCCACTACTTATACTTCCTTCACTATATCACCATCTCACACTCACACACACACACACACACACACACAGAGTCCTGAAGCTCTGACACACCTCTCACACAGCTATGTTGACAGGAGGAAGCAGGCTGTGAAAGAACATGCAAATGAAGAATGAGAGTGAAGGGGTGCTGAATGAATAAAGATGAATAGAGAGAGAACACTTAGTTCTCCCTTTCAAAACACTGACTCAGGGGAAACCTGGACTATAGTTTTACAACAACATTAACAACTACACAAAAGACAACAACATTCGCTTTGCCTAGGCACATAAAGAAAGCTAGAAAAATCAGAAAGCTTTAAAAAGATTTCTGGTGCATCTTCTACTAACTTCACCCTAAACTGGGAAAAATGAGGAGCGCTACGTAGAACCCTGGTGTCGGGAACGGAATTCCGAGTAAACAGAAGTTAAACCAAATGAAGCGGTGCGTTATGGAAAGTTTGGTGGTTTTATTACACCACCTATTATGGGCCGTTATGAGATTAATCGAGTATGCTAGATGTTCTCCACTACGGATATCGGTACATTATATAACAAAAAAAAAGTCGTTCCATATGAAGGCTGTGTGAAAATACTTGTTAATCCGAGCAGATACGGCACAAAGCTTTCAGAACTCTCCCTCTACAGAATAATTAACACACACCTTTGGACAACAGTCAAGACAAACATGAGGCACAAATAATATTTTCTCTGTGTAATGTGAAGACAGAACCCCACATCTCATAGCTGAAAAGTTGCCTGCCATGTTGTCAAGGTCATATACATGATGTCCTATGATGTCCTATGTCCTAAAATTTATGACAGGCCCAAATTATATAACGCTATAGCTATAGCTAGCTTGCTTAACTAGTTAGCCTTGTGTTAGCCTAGTCAAAGATGATTCCTGGTAACCTAACCATGGAACACCGGAGCACGCTGGAGTTTTTTTTGTTTTTTTGGCTACTTGCACCCTCACAGCTGTAAATCTAACTGTAACATCATTAGACAATAAACATGTTCTTCTGGAAGTTCTAAAACCCCCCAAAAGAAACTGCAGTAATGTGCACTGTCTATGATTAATTCCGAAAGATGCCAAAATGTGTTTGCTTTAGAACATGATCTGCGAAGCCTATGACACTGTGGAAACTCTGTTAGAACGGAGTGCTTGATTAATGGTGACTGCAATGGCAAAGGTCATTTATCGTGGTGAGAAAGTTAGTATCATTAGTACCACACTGCAGTATTCCATGTAAGAAGGAAAGGAGAAAAGGAAGGATTGTTGCTGATTGTTTTTGCAGGAGGAGTTCGGTACAGCCGCTGCTAGCAGTCGGGGTTCATTTTCTCAGTGTGTAACACCTGACACACCGACAGCTTCCAGATTCCTGCTGCCTAAATCATGACAACATCACACACTCAGACTGATTCTGAGGTAAAAAAAAAAAGCTCAACACCTGCGCTGATGTTTCTGCACAATGAAAAATAGAGCCCTGTGATAGCCAACATTTACTACTTTATCCCTATGAAGCGACAACGACAGATAAAAGAGTCACTACAGCCCATCATGTAGAGAGGAGAAGGGAAATGGAACAGGGAATGGGGAGTACTTACGACTGACAGGCGAATGCCATGCCACAGATAGGGATGCAGCGAAAGACGCCGTCCCAGCGTACGTAAATGACCCTGCTGAGCCACAGGCCACTGAGGAGGCCATGTTTGAAGGATGACAGCACGATCTGTGGTGAAGGGGAAAGCAGTAGCAGTTACAGCACGTCCCATTATGAAAGAGCTTGAGTGGGAGATGAGGGGAAACAAAACTTTGACCAGGCCATCACATTGGCTGTTAGAAAGAAAGGAGATCCCTTGTTAAAGAAGAAGAAAAAAAAAAAGGCTGATAAACAATGGCGAAAGTTTCAGTTCCACGAGTGACGGATTCAGCTGTATCTGTGCCCTCCCTCACTACAAGCCTTGCTATTTTTAACTTACTTTCGATCTACATTGCCAACCACCTGGTGAAATCAATAAGAAGGAACAAACCTTTCCCAGAGCAAGAAAATGGTGAATAAATATTCTGTCACAGGAAAAATAAAGGATGAAATGGAAGACATGACCAAGAGTTAACCATTAACCCTTAACACTCCAGATTCCATCTCTTCACTGAGCCGCAAGCATAAGCCATGTTTAGCAAACCATAGAGAAAATCCTTTTACACACTCACATACACTGAGACAAGTGAGACTCAGATGAGTTTAAAACATGATGTTTGATTGTGTGCAGGTGGAGAGAGAAGGGGAATTGGGGGGGTGATGCAGTGATCAGGTTGAATCCATGATGGTAGAATGCCTCGGTCCAGGGCATAGGCTACTTACGGGTGGCAGCAGAAGGTAGTGGCGATAATTGGCAGACATTGCACGACCCCCTTGATGCGCCACAGATGCACGCTGTCCACCCATGACCCACTGATAATGCCGTAACGCAGAGAGGACAACACTATCTAGAAGCAGCCGAGGCAGCGCCCATCAGGAAGGCAGGGCACATGAGGTGTTGAGTGGTTCAGAGAAGGGGGCAAAGGGAAGACACATTAAGGTTAGAGGGTTAAAGGCCAGACCATCACAGGCCTGGAAGGGTTCTTGCCCAGCAAAGTGGCTCAAGTATCAACACATTACAAAGCAACTCAAGGCATGGCCTGAATCTACACATTAAAAAGCTGTCAGATTATTCGATGACAGTTATGCTAAGGACATAAAAAAACAAAAGATGACATTAAGCATCAGATACAACTCTGTAAAACTATTGTAACAGCACTGTTATTGCAGTTGGTAGCGCAGCCAGAACACATTATATCAGATTTAAACCATTACCGAGGCTGAATTATGAGTCATTTATGCCTAGCCATGCCATTATATGAAACGAAACATTATGATGCACTAGCTGTGACTGAGAAACATTCATTAGCTTGTGATGGATTAATCTTAATATTACAGTAACTTGTGCTAATATATGCGTAATGCCTTTCACTAGAGGTTTGTATTGTTGCAGGGAGCAAAAGAAGTTTAAGCCTCTCAAAACACGAGGACAACTTTTAAACATGTCGAGTGAAAAGAAAAAAACAATCGATCAATATGAACCAGTGAGGCTCTGCACCCATACCAAAGATTTGTAGCTTGCGATCAGAATCATTTACTGTACACTACATAAAGCTACATAGGAAAGACCAGGTGAGAGAATTCTGTTAAGCAGTGATTTCGTGAACAATAAATGTCCAGAGATACTTTAACATCACAGTTCTCAAGTCATGCTGGCCCACGGGACGGAAAAAAGGAGAATGACGGCACAAACACGGAATAAAAGGTCAAGTGTGGGTATAAGCAATACATAAAACATGTTAACATATGAAAACTACCCTGGACCTTTTTAGAAGATATAAAATAAACCAAGTTGTATGTTTTACTGCCCTCAGGGCAAAATACAAAAAAGCCCTTTACAAATGTTAACACCATAAAATCACAGCAGAGGAGCTCCACGTTATCGAAAACTATACTGTAAGCGACTCACCGTAAACATAAAGAGCGTGTAGAACATCAGTGCCATGGCTGAAAACGACTGGATAGATGACATCATGTTCCTCTGCAGACTCAGAGGTAGCACGATGAAGAGTGACACAGCAATGAGCAACAGGACACGGAAACTGCGTGTCACCTGAGGAGGTAAGGGGAACGTGGTCTCGCGTCACATATCTCAGATAAAGAGGTCATAAGTGCTGTATAATCTGCTGCATAATGCATTAATGTATATACTGTGGCATAGCCATATGATCCATTAAAAAAAAAGAAAAGAAAAGAAACATGTATGGACAAATTCATGAAGGCTGATCTTTGACCAAAACACATTCCAGGTTGATCAGATTGTTTGTGCTATTTTAATCATTTATGACATGTAAGAAACATTATTTTATGTAAGACACATCATTTCTGAACACAGCATTTTGAAGAAATGTCCCAGATAATCAGACCATCAAGACCACATTAGGAGTTAAAATGGATTAAAGATCATTAAAAAAAATAAAAAAGCAAGCCAAATGTGGCTTCTGATATAGCTTGTGTTACACTGGTCTAAAAGGGAGGCAATGCTTACCTGGAGGCCTAAAAGTTGGGCAAAGAAGTTTGAACCAAGGTCTGCAATGACCACGTAGAATGCAATGCATGTTCCAAGCATTAGGCCTATCATACTAGAGAGAGAGAGATGGAGAGAGAGAGTGAGTGAGAGAGAGAGAGAGAGAGAGAGAGAGAGAGAGAGAGAGAGAGAGAGAGAGAGAGAGATGGAGAGCAAGATAGAGAGATGGAGAGCAAGAGAGAGAGAGAGAGAAAGAGAGAGAGAGAGAGATGGAGAGCAAGAGAGAGAGAGAGAGAGAAAGAGAGAGAGAGAGATGGAGAGCAAGAGAGAGAGAGAGAAGGAGAGCAAGAGAGAGAGCGATGGAGAGCAAGAGAGAGAGATGGAGAGCAAGAGAGAGAGAGATGGAGAGCAAGAGAGAGAGAGATGGAGAGCAAGAGAGAGAGAGAGAGCGAGTGTGAGAGAGAGAGATAAGGAGAGCAGGGGGGGGGGCAAGAGAGTGACACACAAGGTTTTCAAAGTCTATTTGGAATGATTAGGTGGAGAAAATGTCTTAAGTAATGATCACATATCTGACCTCAGCTCCACAAGTGCCTTTCCTGGTTTACCAAACGCATGAAAAGCTGCAGAGGAAAAAAATATATATATTTAATCTGTGCACAGCTGTTGTGGTATTTGGGTCTGAATAAACAAAAAGAATCTGAATATGCAGAGCAACCACTGTGAACCATCAACAAGTTCCTGTTGCCAAATGTCACTTCCAAAAGGTCAGCGGTGTGTTTGTCATTCTTACCCAGTCCAGCATAAGTCCTGCGCTTAGTGTTGCTAGCTGCATGGACCAGAAACATGCAGGACTGATGGGTCATCCATGAGCAGAAGACAAGCAACAGAGTGCCTAGCACTATACCACACTAAAGACAAGGATAAAAACAGATATGACATGAGACTGATTAAAAGATTTTTCCTTGTTAAAACACAAGCACACTGTTTGTTTTAGCTGATAGGCCTACACAAATTTTTAGCCTAAATGTAACATTTTAAATATAAACTAAACTAAAATAAACACAAATTTTATAATAGTGGGATGTAATTGTCTTCCTCCACTGGAACAGAATAAATAAAAAAAAAATCACTGTACCTCTAATACATATCAATACTCTATATGTTTACAGAGTATTATTTGGTACCTGAGACTGATTCTGATATTATCATTAGTATGGCAGATGAGCTCAGACTTTAGCTGTAAGGATATGATCTCGTTTAATGGCAGTATACTTAAAGACAAATCCTTTAGTCTTGTGTACAGGCTTTGTTGTGTCAATCTACATCACATTCATTCATGGTATTAAATGTCAGTGGACCCCCATGGCCTGTTCATGAATTGGCATGCATCACAAATAAAAAATTAGTCAAAACCTATTCGGTGGCAGAGCACCATTTTTTAAGAACACTATACTTATTATGGCGAGGGTCTTCCTTTGCTCACAAAAAAGCCTAAACAGTCCTTTGATTGACATGATTGCATCATGCAAATCTTGCAGATATTTTAGGTGTACATTCATGCTGTGTATTTCCTGTTTTACCACAAGCCATAGGTGTTCAACCGGATACAGATCTGTTGACTGAACTCTCACCTCATTGTTCATGAAACCAGTTTGAGACAACTTTTGCTTTGGGACATGGTGCATCATCATGCTGGACATAGCCTTTAGAACACAGTAAATTGTGGCCATGAAGAAATGTACATGGTTAGCGTCGATATTCGTATAAGCAGCGGCATTCAAGACTGATTGTCTGAATGACTGGTATTATTAGGCCCAAAGTGTGCCAAGAAAACATTCGCCACACCATTTACACCACCTCCATCAGGCTGGACACCAGCTCTGGAGTCCATGGATTCAGGCTGTTTACGCCAACTTCTGAACATACCATCTGTGTGCCTCAGCAGAAATTGAGATTCGTCGGATCAAACCACGTATTTCCAGTCTTCAACCTTCCAGTCTTTTGGTGAGCCTGTGCTAACTGCAGCCTCATCTTTCTGTTCTTGCCTGGCAGATGTGGAACCTGACATGGTCTTATGCTGTTTAAATCCATCTTCTCTAAGGTTTAAAGTGTCGTGCTTTCTGAGATGCTTTTCTGTCTACCACAATTGTGCAAAGTGGTTATCCAAGTTACAGTAGCATTTCTGTCAGGCGATCAATGTGGTCATTCTCTGTTAATCTTTCTCATCTTGAGTTCCTGTCAGCAGAGCAGGACTGGATGCTTTTTCTTTACTCCATAATTCTCAGTAAACATTGTGCATGAAAACCCCAAGAGTTCAGAAGTTCTAGAAAGCCTCAAACCAGTCAGTCAAAACAGTTTTGCACAATACTTTACATTACCTCATGTGACTGCAGCTATAATACAGTGTTCTTTCCAGTATTTCTGCACACGCAACACCGATTGAACGTACAGTATTTACACTGTATTTATCATCTTGTATATTGTCTTAGGTGTGATGTTTTGTATTTTTATTTTCCTGCACTGTCCTGTATTTTTGTCTTTTGTCCTGCACTGTCTTTCTGTCTCGTCTTGCACCATGGTTGCACTTAACGTATCTCGGACTAACTTACTTAAATCCTTATAGCTCTGTCTTTGTTCTACGTAGCACCACGATCCTGGAGAAACGTTGTCTCGTTTCACTGTGTATTGCAACAGCTATATACGGTTGAAACGACAATAAAAAGCTTTTTGTCTTGACTTGACTTAACATTTGTTATAATAACAGATTTTTTCCCCCCAGTTCGGATGGTTGATGTGAACATTAACACCTGAAGCTCTTGGACTGTATCTGTAATGTTTTGTACATTTTACGGCTGCCATATGATTGGCTGATTAGACGACTAATTAAATACAAAGGCGTTCCTACAGTAATAACTGTACATGTAAATGAGTGCATTAGGCATAGAACAGATTGTAATGAAGTTAGGACTGTAGTGTAGAAACACTTAAAATCTCCCTGTTTACCTGTTTGAAGCAGAAAGGCATGGTCAGCACGCTGACTCCTACAATGCTGTTTACCACGTTCGTTATTAAACCCCAATTAGACGACGTCATGTTAGCTTCCTTCAAGGGTTTATACAGTCTTTATACTCGAGTGTTTTGGGACAGACAATCAGCACTGGTACAGAGTTGTAGCCTTTGTTTTTATTCTGATGTAAATCCAGACAGGTCCCTGTGTGTAAGTGGGGTTTCCTGCAGTGACGTGGCGCTCTGTTGTGAACAAACAACACACACTGAAGGGCAAAATATACACAATACGTAAATATTTAACCTCTGAGACACAATCGGTTTAATTAACATATCTCTAATAACGTCAAACAGCCGAACAACACAAAACAGTGTTAGTCACATGCATTATAAACAGACGGTTATTACATACCACGTCCTCACTTCCCATCAGACATCACTTCTTATGTTACCATCGGTATCGTTAAACCGTTTCATTTCCTAGTTTGTCTAGTAATAACAAGCCGCATAAGTGCTCGGGTTCAAATCGAACCTGGTTATTAATGCACACGTTATAACTGGGGTAAATACTTTAGTAAGAAACTTCACGATTCCGTATCCAATAACAGTGTTTCCTCCATGCGTAACCAGGAAGTGAGTCGACAGCATCAGGCACCTGCTATGTGCTGCCCCTTGTGGCCAGGAGGAGAATTAATGAAAAAAAATCCATCCTTCATGATACCTTTTCTGTAGAATAGGATGTTAAAAATTTTGTACACAATGCATAATTGATAAATGCAATTATTTCCGCAGTCTGTTTATCGTCAATTAATTCTTTATGTGATGTTTCGTTTTAGACAGAGATACGGGCAGGAAAGCAGGAAAGGGAAACAGGAGTGAAGGATGGTGTTCTGGAACAGGAGCTTTGTGGAATCCAGGCAACAAGAACCTCCTGCAGTGCTAGTGACCCAGCTGGAGCGGTGAGGTTGTGTCCGGTGTACACCAACTGGGCATTAACATAGTCTCTGAGGACAGGATTTGAGACTGCAGATTTACAGAGTAGGTTTAAATGGAAGACAGGAAAAGTCTGGCTATTGTATACCACTGGCCTCTGAACTAACCTGACTATTCAGCTTATTGGCTGGAGGGGCTTGTCAGTCCACACATAATCCCTGAAAACTGGAATTAGGTCCCAGCAGAACAGGAGAGAAGGGGGCAGGACTATGGACCAGTGGGGCAGAATTCTGTGTCAGTTTAAGGGGTACTCTATCCAGGATGAAATTAGACACAGGCATCCGATTGAACTGCTGACCTCAGGGGAAGCCCCTGGTCAGTTTGGGGTCATGCGAGCACAAAGCAGAGTGCTGAACTGTGAGAGGTCAAGCATGCGTGCAACTGAATGGGAGTCTTTGTGAACTCAGGCATGCACAAAATTTCCCATGAGCCACCGAACCTCACAGACTCCCTCAGGAACTGAAGGAAGGGGGATGAAACCTGCTGCTACCCTCAAGTGTGTGCGGGTATGTGAGCGTGCATCTGCGACCTCAGTAAGGACACACACAAACTGCCTCAGTAATCACATTTAATTACACATCAACCAGGCCTGTGAATGGGGTTTTTAATGCAGGACTTCTCCACACACAAAAAGACTGACATGCCCAGCTAAACATTGCCTACCTTTGTTCTCCTGAAATCTATTAAAGCATTCTCTCGTAACCATCAGCGTGCTAAAAGGCTTCAGATAACGCCTATTATGTTGATAATCATGAATAAAGGGAAGACAAGAGTGGTATGCCATTCAACCAAAGGTCACAACTATTTATTATGGAAGCCTGAGAGGATGTTAGGGTCAAATTAAAATCACTTTTCAGAGGTTTCTAATCAGCTACGTTTCATAGTAGAAGCAATGGCCCAGTAAACATTTTGCTGGTATATTATTATTATACACTATGCTTACTCTTTGGCCTAATGGTTGTACCAGATAAATTATAACTGGATGTTTTGATTTTCTGTTTAAGCCTTAGGTTAATTATTTGTTTGTTTGTTTATTTGTTTGTTTGTTTATCGGTTCAGAAATCAAATAGTTTGAATAAGTTATTCATAAACAGTCCTACTTCGAGTGATAGAGCTATCACTCAGTAAGGGTCAGACAGTCGATGCGAATTTTGCCTTCTCAAAGTCACACTTGGGCATGGCTCATATTTTCGGAATGTGTGACTAGACAGTAAATCTGTCAGGGTGACATTTACACCATTTGCTACAACTCAATCTCATGCGTCATTCATACTCTAAGAAAACCATAGACACAAAAGAAGGCAATTTTATATAGAAAAGGGCATTTATTTTTGAAGTCCTTGACGTTTTTAATATTGCTTGCCTTTGCACTCAAAGGTGGTACGTAATTAAAAATAAACTGTGTATTCTTTCCAGATTATATATTCTGGCCATTTATCAGTTGTTTATCTGTGAGTGCTTGAATGTGAGAAGCTCTATACTTGAAAGTTGCACAGAAAGCAGAACTGTCTCATTTCATTAAAGGGTTCTTGATGCAGACATGGCAGGCGTCTTTGCCCGACAGTCAGGCCTCTCGCCTCCCTCCCTCCTTCCTTCCTTCTTTCATTTTGTGCTTTTACATACATCCAACCCTCCCCCCACATCGTCCAACTATTGGGACTGTGTGGGCATCTCAATTAGGTCTTCATACTGAATTAGGCTTAAGTAACTCCACTCAAACCCCCATGAAGTAGAAAAACTGCCATAAATCTCTAGAGAAAAAAAAAACTCATAAAAATGGAGGGGTGACAAGAGCTGTGCTGATGGGTTGATCTATATAGCCTCTGCTCCTCAACGAGCTACAGCAAGACCCTCCAGCCCACCATATATCAGCCACCAGGGATGCAAAGACTGGTCAAAGGCTCAGCCTGTTACCTGCACACAGCACAGACAGAGCCCCTGTGTTAGGTTCTACTGAGTCACTCCTATTAAAATACCTCCATACCTCCATGAAGCTTGGTGGTGTGAATGCCAACACCAGACTGATTTTTGATATACAGCTTTTTGCATGACTGCATAGTGGCGAGAGAAGACTGGTATGTCTAGAAGGTATCAGATTACTCTAAAATAAGAGGTCTTTCAAGACTTTAGGGCATAATCATTTTAAAAGCTAAATGTTATTATTAAATCCTTTGGATTTCAGCACGGTTTAACTAATTGCGTGTTAAACTAATACTGTATATCTCACCACCGCACATCACTAGAGCTGTTTCTGTAGTTAGTTCACGCCTTTTAGGCCTGACTCTCTCAGGAACTGCCTGTCTGACCCTTTTCTTTCCAGGAGAGAGAGAAAAGTAGTCAGAAATCTCTAGTTCATCTTGTGTCTGTATTTCAACAGAATGTCCATAGCTGTTTTTTTCCTTGTTCAGAAACTGACCTGTTTTTAGACACTAACTCCCTCTTCCTGTTAAGAATAGATCGAGCTCAGGAATACTTTTCCTCCTGTTCTCCTCTCATGCTCAATCCCATTTCCATACCAGCCTTATATTTTTTTATAGCTGAGTGACCCCTGCATTATGCTTTCTTTCTATCTTACTGGCTGGTTTATAAGAACAGTGACATCAGTTCATAGTTTGAGCCTGGATCCTGGATTTACTTTATTGTTAAATGTGCAAAGATGTAATGTGGTGATTCTTCCAAGTGCAGATATTCAGTTTCAAAATAAAGTAAGGTTTCATTATTAAACCACGCAAAATATGCATTCGTTACAGATGAATAATGTCAGAATAATTCAATAAAATATTATTAGCATTATGGGTTTACTTTATATGACAATCTTAACTTGAAACATTCCATTTTGCACCAGAAGATGATGTTGCTGTTGTTTCATATCGACAATGAAAGTTTTTGAATTTTTTTTTTGTATTATTGTTGGCTGAAGTTGTTAGCTAATTTAACCACTTTAAACACTTACTTCAATTGCTGCTGCATTCCTCTAAGTGAATATAAAACAATGAATTAAATGCACTTGCTAAAATGTCTTAATGCCAAAAGTGTGAATCTCCACAAGTCTTGTGAAGCGTGCGCAGAGAAGTGATCAGTAGATACTGTTTGCAGGTGTGCCATTTGATTTGTAATGACTAAATAATTCAATAATTAATGATAACCTACTTGATAAATCATAAATGCGCATTTAAAAATGAAAGCATCAAAGAAAGCTGCAAAAACTACAGCATATTCACTTCAGTTGTTTTTTCCCCCTTCACCTCAAACACCTGATGGGGCTGTTGGGGTAAAATAGTGCTTCACGCTGCACATGTTGCTTATAGACCCCAGAAGGCTAGAGTGCTACCTTGACTAAATTCAGAGGAACTATAACAAAAAGTCACCATATTAAGTTAATTGGAAAGCCAGAATGTTTTAGTCTCATCCGGTTTTCCATGTAATATGAAATCACCTCTGTATTTGGGACTTGAGTGCAACCTACTGGCACATCATGAAAAACTTATTATATATAAATGTTTATTGCAATTTGTTGTCAATCTCTCCCAAAGTACAAACAGAATATGATATATTTTCAGATATTGCTTTGTTATATGGTAAACTAACTTAATTAATTACAAATAAGATACACGGGCATGACCATATCTTAAAACCTTTATTAAAACTAGGCTTGCTGTATTTTGTGCACATTTCTTTTTTTATCAGTAAACTGAACACTCTCCTACTTTACTTTCTAGATCAATTTTCTCTCTTTCGTAATATAAACCTTGGTCCAAACTCTCTTCCCTTTTCTGCATAGTTTACATATCTCTCACTATAATCTTTGCCAGCACTCCATTCCCATTCACGTCAGACCAGCAGTAGAAGTGAGAAGGAATCAAAGACACATCAGGGATTTTATATTGGCCCAAATGGCCACATAGTGGTGACAGGTTAGAATCAACATCCATCCATTTTCTCTCCCAGTGCACACACACACACGCCACACACTCCCGCCTGGAATCTCAAACCCCCTCCTCATGCTCTCTCATTCTCTCACTCTCACTTTTTATTGCGCTGTTTCCTCCTCCTCTCCCTTTCTGTTGGTCCGAAATATGAGCAGAGTGCTATAGGACAGCTGGCGTTTAGAGTTTTGGGGTTAGCCAAAGAAAAACCCATTAACGCTGTTCTAAACAGGAAACGTCCTTTTTAAATAGCAATACGTAAAATTCATACAAGATAATTGATTCTTAGTATCAAGCTACTTTTATATTTCCTGCTGGAAAACCATGTGTGTATGGAAGCAAATACAAATATTGTACACATTCATGGTCTTCATCATTTTTTCGAGCACAGACAATGTTATGAATGAGTCCGTATGAGCTCTGTAATTAGTATAACCAGGCAATCAGTGTGTATTTGATTTTCAGTTTGTGCTTATGTCTATGCAAAGACTACTCTGTCTTCCGTATCTCCCCTTTATTCTTATACTGGCCTGATCAAGGACTCCTTCAGCCTCCTTCAGCCTGGCCTGAACACACATTCGGTGCAATGGTTCTCTATTACGTCTTCTCCTACACTTTCTTCTCCTCTTTGAAAAATTCACTTCTGTAATGCTTTTCTTCTCTGTGCAGTATAAAGAAGAGAGCGAGTCGCTCTGCGTGATGTGTGTGGTTGTTGTGGGAGATGGCCTCATTCAGTGAGCTGGGTCAGGGTAAAGAGCCTCATGAAGGAGTGAGGCAGAGGTGGCCAGTGTGGTTACAGAATTAAACCGTTGTCCCTTTGTCATTATGTTTTCCTCCCTGCTCTGTTTTTGAAGTGTCCTGAAACAAAGCGGCTGCTCTGCGTTTCCTGTAATTGTAGTTATTTGCTTTGCTTTGTTCGGCTTGTGCTAAAGCCACATTTTTTCTGTATGGTTTTGAGCTGAAACCCATACAAAGGATGCCCATGGTGTGTATAAATATTTGGGTGATGGGTCAATAGTGGGTGGCCCTCTCTGTCTGTGGTGGGGTGAGAATGCTTCCAGGGTACAGGGTTGTGCCCAGGGTCTACTGAACCTCTTCCTGCCTTATTCATTCTAATAAAGTGAACAAAAAAGATACTAAAACTTTATAGTTAGAAAGAAAAACAAGTATTCCTATAAAACTAACCATTCAGTTGATAAGACATTCTTGTAATGCTATGAAATATAAAATTACTTTCACTGCATAACTGTTTGTTTCAGTTACTTTCCAACACCACACATAAGTCACCCCCAACCTCAACTGAACCAGACAGAGATCTTGTATTCTTTTACCTCAAGGTAGCTTATATGTTTATATGCATACAAGATTTGAGCATGTGAAAACATGTATAAATACCATTCCTTATATTTAAGTGTCAGCATTAAAAGTAACAGAACCAAATGTTCAGTCTTTTACACTGATATTGAATTATATATTACTAGTCAGATTCTGCAAGTAAAAATAGAAAAAATACCACGTGCATATTGTGTGAGTTGTTGGATCTAAAATATAAAATAACAAAGATAGATTTCTTTCTGTTTTATGAACCCGTGCATCACATGATCAACCCAAAACGGCAAAGCCGAATGTTGTTACATAATGAAAGAACCCGCAGGCCTTCAAATAAGCCACAGCATGTTCGGTGCATCTCTGCATCTCACCACTTCAAGTTCAGGACTCTTTTACTCATTGTACCCCTGCTGACCAGAATCTACCCACTGTATCATTTAAAAAAGAATGTAATTACATCCTTGAAATACTGAAGATTCCTACCACATTGTTTTTTTTTTTCAGTGCATCTGAGTTGAAGAACATGAATATCCAGTGAATCTGTGAGCTTCTTTATCCTGTTCAGGATAAGGTTAGTTGACAAGGGTCTTGAGTTGTCAATGATAGGGTGTGAATACCCACTGGGCAGATGGACATGCAGCCCTTGAGCATGTGGGTGTAGTTTTGTGCGACCTAACCAGCATCACCCTAGCAGCTTCACTCTAATCATGGCCTTCATGTCCTCGAGCTACACAGTGTGGTCCGCAGACATTCTGGCTGCAACTGAGAAACCGCTCTCGGCCATATAAACTTCTTTTGTTTTACTGAACCGTGCTAGTGACCTCCGTCTGGCCCTATGCTTGCCCTGACCTCTGAGCTTCCAGTGCTGGACCAGAACAACTTAACATTCTACAGGTCTCTCTCTTCTTCCAAAACAGCCAAAAGCAGAGTCAAGCTTCTGCCTGCGCCTCTTGTAGAGTTAAGGCAATCATTTCATTTCCAAGCAATAAATCTGAAGTGCTTTCGTTCTCCCTGCTCCTGGCTGGTGTGTACATGTGTGTGTTTGTGTGTGTACATGAGTGTGAGTGTTTGTTGGTTCACCGCGTGCCGCCTGCTGCGTGTGCAAGCCACAGGTTGCGCATTTGGTTTTAATTGTGGCCATTTCAGCCCCCTGTGCAAATGGAAAGCACATGGGCACTCCTCCACCTGCCTCCAGTCAGCTACTGACAGAAAGCTTTACTGACCAAAGGAGGAAAAGTAGAACAGGACAGATTGTGAATAGCATGTGTAGGTAGACCGAGTACGTCTGGATGTTAGAAACAAGAGAAGCTTATTTTTAGAATGTGTAATATAACCTGTAAGAGTTTAAATGGAATTTATAAACATGATGTTTAGTGTCAGATGGCGGAAGAGTGTAATGCAGCTCTAGGTCTTGCAGGCAGAGGGAGCAGTGAATTCTGCACCTCCTGTAACTGCATGGGCCCCTCGTCATTGAACAGTTTGGACATGTGTGTGTCTGTATGGCTTGATAAGAAACACATGCAATCTCGTCAAAGCGACTCTTGTATGTTTCCCTTTGCGGAGGCGAAAACATAAACAAGCTGATTCAGATTAAAGAACACTTTGTCAAAATATCTAAATCCACACAAGCCAGGCTGAACTGAAATATCCATGGGAATATGATGACTGCTGCCCCATGAGATACCTGCCTAAATGCTTGACAAGAGAGGCACTTTGATGATGAATCTGTTTCAGTGTCTGGGGCAATTATATGAAGACGAAATGAGTAAGCAGAGTTGAATGAGTTGCAGAAAGCTTTCTATTAGTCATATCTTTCAGTTCAGGGAAGCCTGAGTCTTGTCATTATCAGAAGATTGTTTAAATATGTGTAATATCATTGCTGTAGGGAGAAATCTTGGAAAACATGTTGGCCCTAATTATCACAAAGTGTTTTCTGTCCTAAGCAATAAAATGGTCTCGAGAGGTTAAATAGTTGGCTTGTAAAAATGAAAAATACAAATAAATAAATAAACAAACAAACAAACGCATAAATAAATAAATAAATAAATAAATAAATAAATAAATAAATAAATAAATAAATAAATAAATAAATAAATCACAAGAGCAACAACTGTATGAAGGCTTAAAGTCATGAAACCAAATGAATGTGTGTGAATTAATCAATGTGAACCGAGAGAATGTAAACAGAATTGTTACTGATATGATGTGGGTTAAAATTGTCCCAGTGTGTGATTGTGTGAGTGAATGAGAGTGTGCATGTGTGCCCTGCAATGGGTTGGCACTCCGTCCAGGGTGTATCCTGCCTCAATGCCCGATGACTCCTGAGATAGGCACAGGCTCCCCGTGACCCGAGTAGTTCGGATAAGCGGTAGAATATGAATGAATGAATGAATGAATGATGTGGGTTATTTACACATCTTGCTTAATTTTTCCTTTGCCAAATGAATGATATTTGTTTATGAATGAACTGTTCTAGAGGAAATAGTTTGTGTTTCTAATATCTGGATGAACAAAAAAGCTACATACAAAAAAAAACAACAACATTTTTTTCATACAAAATCTGAATGCACAGAATCATGAGCATATATTCAGCAACCACTGAAACAAACGCTGTCACATTTTTAATTTGCTGTCTCCTGAGACCAACTTTTGAACAGATACTTATTGACAAATGGGGACTTGGGACATCATTAATGAATATATACAAAGTGATTCCTTTTAATGTACTTTGGGTTAATGACTCAAAGATAACTTTCTAATTTTTCATGGTAGGGCCAGCACCAATCTTTAATTGGATAGAAACTGTAGCAGCTGTTCAAAATCAGCTCCGAGTACTCATGATTGCCTTTATGAAGTGGTGCTTCCCTTCATACTACACAAACCAGCTGCCGTATAAAGATCATCTTCCATTTCATTTGGAGTCACTCAGCTCTGCTCGGAGCATCCCCTCACCTCCCCCCTCTCTTATTTATTCCCTTCTGTTCCATTTAAGAAACCTCAACCCTTTCGAGGTCACTGCCAACCAACCAAATGAGTTTTGAATGTTCGTGTTATTTATGATTAGGTATCAATTCACAGTACAAATCCTTTGCAGATGTTTGCATCTTCCTGATATGTATGTATGCATGTGTGCCTGTGCATGTGCACCTGGTGTGTGTCTTGTGAGTGTGTCTTGTATGAATTATACATACAGCAGGTGTTACTGTTTAGTGCAAAGGTCTGCCTTTAAGTCATATAGAGATACCAAAACCTTTAACACATGCACATCTAATATATAAAGAGAAACCTAAAACTCCTAACAGTTTAAAAAAGTTGAACATCCACTGTAAATAACTATAAGTTCTATTGGTGCTGTAACTAAATGAGCTTGTTAAACATTCTTTCCTGCTAGGCTTTCAGGTTTTGTTTGTCAGAATGATATGACATTGGTCTATTTTTAGTACCATCACTTTACCAATACTATTGGTAAATAATACTAATAATATTTTTTTTCCTAGTAACCTATAGGGATGATGTTCGATAAGACTGCAATGTTCTATCAGACCAGCAGATGGAGTCTTCAAAGCTCTGGTATGTCTAATCTAACAATAAACCTATCACTTGTCTGACTTCCAAACATAAACTAATTCTGGATTGTTCATTTTTTTCCCCCTGTCCCAGAGACTTATGGTCTCTTTTTATTTATGTTTCCCTAGATAGGATATATTCCTTTTCATTTTAATTCTTTTTTTTTCAGTTGAAATGTTACACAGCCATTTCTTCTAACCTGATTGTGAGCAAACACTGGGTAAATAGACCATGATCATCTACAACAGCTAAACAGACACCACTCATGAACACATGTCCTCACTTGCATATATAACTCTGTCTGCTGTGTATGTTGAACTGCAGCGCACACTCATACACACCACCCAGTGTGTACAGGAGGTAGAGAGGGTACAGAATGAGAATGAGACGAGGCTAAACGCTGAGGGATTCAAAGGACAAGAGAGGCAGCATGCATGACCTTGCTCAGCCCCTCCCCTTCTGCTCCAACATCTGGTTTGTCCATCGTTAGTCCTGAATGTGCTCCCTTTGGCACACACCACCTTCCACATACACTTATTTAACACAGAATACTGAACACACACGAACACACACATATATATATAACTTACAACCTAATGCATTTTAAACATACTGCCATGCCATCATGTAGTCCCTTTTTCTTTTGGGTAAAGTAAATCAGTGATGTGAAAATTATGGATGAGCATTAAGCAACAGAAACATCAGCTAATCTTACCTGCTCCCTTCCCCCTCTTAGTCCCTGTCTCCCTCCAAGAAGGACCCCTGTCCTCTCCAAAAGCCCTGACTTCTACTTGGCTAACACACCTGCCCCCCTTGATCTTTTACAGCACTTCTAAGGGAGGAGTTTTTCAACCCTTTATTTGGGATGTGTGTGACAGCGCTTAGAAGAACCTTCCATGGAAATACATTCTGCCTCCTAGTGAGCCCCCACCCTGTGAGCCTGCATCTCATAACATGAAGAAAAAATGAGGGTTTAAGGCTCATTACAATACATTTAACTGTGTTATTGTAGCTGCCAGGGGGAAAGTGCATTGCTTCACTCTTGTAGTCTAAACTTTAGTTATTGAGAGTACATTGATTATGATTTTCAATTTTGTTCTGGGATGGTGATAGAGTTATATTATAACTGCATATGATGTAATGCTCGCTTGTGGATTAAACACTGATGAAGGACAGTGAAAGCATATCATCTATAAGCACTATCAGTCAGTTCAGAAAAATTCAATAAAATTATGGTTTGGGATGTCTTATAATAATCACAATTTAGAATAAATCAAGACATTTTGTGTATGTTGACTGTCTACCATATTTATGATTCAAGATCTTAATCATAAACTATTTTCATTATCCCTTTTCCTTATACTATTTAAGTATATCACCGAAAATCCTTCACATTTTTGGAAAGTCCCAGGACTGCCAATCTAGTTTTAAAAATTCTGAAACCTTCTTAGGCTATGTTTTTCCACTGAGGTATTATGAATAATGTTGTTAAATTTCTGGCTAGTAACTTGGGGAAAGGGATATAGATACAGAGAGATTACATTAAATTAAAGGAAATTAAGAAAAAAATACAACAAATGAACTAAGCAACTGGCTTGTGCATATAAATTATTTAGTTATACATTTTTTTTTATAGAAATTACTTAAGTGACTCCAAAAGAGAAATTTGGAGAGCAAAAAGGTAGGGCTACCTATAAGGGATTTGCCTGCCCAAGCATCTGACCTTAACCCTATTGAGCTGCTTTAAAACGAGTCCGATTGAAAGATGGAAGGCAAAGACAAAGATCTGTGGCATCCGGTGCCATAAACCTTTGGGATGTTCAAGAGACAGCATAGATCATATTTTTACATGCTTGGAAAAACTGACTTCATAAATAAACAGCGAAATATTCTCACACTTTCGACAGTCTGTAAACCTCATATGACATATATGTACACAACCTAAATGACATATATGTACACATTTGAGACACCATTCTGGTCTAGAAAGATTTTCAATGGCATTAGGATTAAGAAGTGGCCATGAAACCACTTCAGATCGTAACAGCACCTTCACTTGCCCTAAATGCCATATTGCTTAAGTCAAAGTGGGTTGAAGTCAGGTTTGTTGTATTCTTGACTTCCCTGTTCTTTATTCATTGCATGCATATAGAGTCAATACACTGTGATACAACCCCAGGAATCATAATTACATTAGTTGGAAAAGATGTTGGGGGTAAGTGTTTGTAAGGGAGGGGGTTCATCCTATTTTGTAAAAATGCTGAAACTCCAGGAGGTCCGACAGCCAATTAAATAAGCACCAATCCAGCTCCTCCCTACCCCCATGGATCCTGTGCTCTCAAACTCTTGGTCCCACCCCTATTCAATACTCATTCCTCACTGAGAGTGTGAAAGAGCAGAAGAGAGGGAGGGAGAGCTTTTCCATGAAATCTCCTGTGTCTCTGTCTGCTAGTCATAGCCATGGGCCACTGGAGGTAGAGCAACCAGACCAAAGAGCAGAGGAAGGGGGTTGAGACTTCAGATATGCCCAGTAGCCTACATGTCAGTGGGGTATTGTCTGCTGAGAGTCCACAGAGCCCAGTTTAGCCCAGAGCCCCTCAAATCACAGGCCTGGCCATCTACCTCACCAGCTGTTAATGAGAAGATGATTATTATAATTTTTTTTTTATCACAATTATATCAGCATGACAGAATTATTGCAATGCCTTGCTAAAATATTGTAAATGTTTTGTGATACATTTACATTTTATCAATGTTAACACAATTATGTTTATATGTCTTTCTAAATAAATAGCCATGATCAAGAATTAATGATGCTCTCAGGCAATCTTAATCCATGAAATCCATTGCATCTGATGTGTGGTGGCACGTAAAACCTACAAAAACAACAACAAAAATTATATTTTAAGAAGAGTAAAAACAAACAAATTATTAAATGCGGATACCTGCAATTGTTGTCATTTGTATTATAAGTTCAATAAGGTGTATTTTATGAAAAGAGGAATGGCATGTCAAATTTATATATGATCATATTTTGCAAAAATAGTTTTATTACTGTCAAAACATTTGTAGAGGGATTAAATGTAAAGGTCTGACGTTGGAACCAAGCTCAGCATAAATTAGATATACAGATAGATTCTCCATACGGGGCCTCTTCAGTCTGAATGGCAGAGGAATGTCACAAAAGAGAAAAATAGACACAGGCTAGCAGCAAAGACAATCACTGCATGAAATATCATTGCCTTGATTGATTATTGGTCATCAATCAATATTGCCTTCAAATGAACCCCGAAGCAAGTTTGCACGTAAAAAACGAAAAATAAATGTGAATTCTATCATATTTGGGTGTGTTTGATGAGTCCACTGGCGTTAGTGTGCAGATGTTGAACATGTCAGTCTTGTCAATTATATTGTTTTTCCTCTAATGTACTTATTTAAAATAGTATAGTATAGTATAGTATAGTATAGTATAGTATAGTATAGTATAGTATTGTGTAGTATTGTGTAGTGTAGCACACAACCTTTATATTTTGAACATAAAATATATACAATTTACTTTATATTTATTAATAAAGTAGCCAACATTTGATCTTAATTCTTAAGACTAAAATTCCTAATTCTACGTCTTAATCCACGTTAAAGGAATTAAAGGTCTTAATAAACTAGCACCGTGTGTGTGTGTGTGTGTGTGTGTGTGTGTGTGTGTGTGTGTGTGTGTGTGTGTGTGTGTGTGTGTGAGAGAGAGAGAGAGAGAGAGAGAGAGAGAGAGAGAGAGAGAGAGAGAGAGAGAGATTTAACTGTAATGGCGCAAAAGGACGCTACTATTTACAGATTTTATTTTAGATGATTCTAAGCGAGCGCAATCTCACACACACACACACACACACACACACACACACACACACACACACACACACACACACACACACACACACACACACACACACACACACACACACGAGCAAAAGAGACGTATAGATTACACCGAAAAAGCTCACACTAGCGTACTAAATAAGTATGTCCAAACAGTATAGCACTACTTTTGACATATTATATTAGAACGGCAGTGTGTGGTTTTGAAGGTTGTCGCTTAACTTTTGTCCCGACTGTCAATTCTAAAAGATTAGCACTTTCTATGAATAAAATGTCACATGAGCACTTTGGCCGTAGGCTAAAGCTTTGAACAGCTAAATGAAGCTGACCACAAAATGTATAAACCCCCCCCTTAAAAAAAGGTAGACCAACTGCTAAACTGAACTCTGTCGAACTGGAACAGTGTTTTGTTTTTCGGTTCATCTAAATGAGCAACACTTCGAAAAGACGTCGTCCAACAACCGCAATGTTTGTCTTTAGCCTGGAAGGAATTTTACAAATCTTGCGCAAAATGCAGCTCAGGAACCAAAAGGACCTGGAAATAGTCTTTAAAAAAGGCGAACTAGCTGTTTTTGTTAAATCATTTCCAAATTTAACGTGGTGAAATGGTAAAAAACCAGTAGCTGTTCACCAGAGCAATGCCATTCTGTTTGCGCCCAGCAAGTACCATGAAATTAAAAAAAGCATTTTAAAAATGCAAAACGTTTTTAAATACAACGTAATTTCGCCTCATGTGCCAACGTGCAATTTCCTCACACGTCTCCATAAGCCATCGTTTAAGAGTTTTGACAATGTCCCATGTTTTCAGTTTATTTTTGGTCTTTGGAGCTTCTCATTTTACCACGTTATATGGGAAGCTTAACTGGTTTGCGCAAGACTAAAAATATAACACATTCTGTTTATACAAATATGTAGTTTTATTTAGGCACAGTAACTATCACTTTGTAGCCTACTTAGACTAGCAAAGGTTGACTAAATAAAGGAGCGAATGGCCAACATATAGCTAAAATGAATGGAGACATCTTTACGCAATTCGTTTCTAGGCATAATGGACATTACAGCAGAACAGGCCCTGTGCCGTGTGTTATAAAGCTGCAGCAGGGGGGTGAGACACGCTTCACTGTACCCTCAGCCCTCCCCGTAGAAACGGCTTAAATCATTGACGTTTAATCTTCTGTAATTATAAGAGCTTTTTATCAATTATGAGTGTGTTGGACGATTTGGACCACATTGGCTGCATGCGAATGGCCAAGTAGTAGGCAAATACAGCAAATAGCCTTGAATTCATGACATTTTGTCTTCAGGGTTCTAGTCGGAGCTGCTTTATAGTGACAGTCAAACGACAGATTTCTAGATCAGTTTCTATAAATTATTTGATACAGATTAATGGAGTAGCAATGTAAAGAGAATATACACAGTAGCCAAAGGTGTGATCATTTATATATTCTAGTTTATTTTTATCAACTTTCCATTTATGTTATAATGTAAATGTATAAATAGATGTATGGAAGAAAAAATATCTAAATATATGAACTAACGTAATTTGTATATAAACCTAATACAACTAATAAGGATATAATATTTGTAAAATTTAATTAACAAAAATGTAAGAAATTACCAAATACAATATCTTCTCTGAGTTCCCAAGTTGTATCCTAAACTAAAATCTATCAGTAGACTGACACATTTACAAAGGGACAGACTTTAATATCATTTTGTGCAGTTTATTATGTGCCTGGAAAACATGAACAACAGGTTGTACCCAAATTATGTGTGAAAGTTGTGAAAAAGGTCAAAATGTGGGAAATGGTACAATACTACAAGAAAAAACACAATAGAAGGTTTTTAATAAGGAAAGTTTAATAAAATCTTAACACAATTTGCTTCCTTATGAATACATATTTGCTTTGTAAATATATTATTTATTCCAACCAGGACAGTATATATATAGTATAACTACTCTCAGGCTACATTTTTAGCAGCCATGTGTATAAACATGCTTTTTTCTCATGATGCACTCAAAATTTGGTTAAGGAAACGTTCATTTTGACAACCATGTAAGATTCGCACTAGACTTTTTTTTATTAAAGATGACGTTGCCTAATAATATTAGTAATACAACAACCGTTGATTTTCTTTGAGTTTAGTCTTTTCCTTTAGGATTATTGCTTGTGTTGTTATCGGCATGCTCATGGTCATACAGCAAAGCTCCCCCTCCTGCTCTAGTCATCCTGAATTAAGTTCACACACGATACTGCACTGCGGCCCCAACTGTTCTGCTTAACTACACTCACAAAACTCAATATTGTGTGCCCCCCCCCCCCCCGAATTAGTGCAAAATGTGAAGAATAAATAAATAAACTGACAATGATAATAGTAACAATAACCAAACATGTCCAGTCCATTATTATAATTAAAATAATCAAACGTATATTGTTTTCAATATTGTTGACTTGCAAAATGTGTAGCTAACTATTTTAAGAAGTAGTCTTACACGTTTAAAAAAAATTTTCTCTATCAAATCTTACATGATCTTTGTAAAAACCCAACAACAAAGTGTTTCCTTATATAACATACAAACCCATTTAAGAGAATCCTTAATAAATCAGTAAACCCATAAAGCTTTTTTCCAATGAACATACGGACAATAAAAGCAGTGTACAATAAAAGTAGCCCATCACAAATTTTGATCTCTTATGCTGTCCTAATGGCTAATTCATAATTATTCCTATGTTACAGAAGTCATTATGACACTGAAGCTAAACAATTACACATTACTGCCTATTAAAAAAATGTTTCAGCCAGAAGACAGAAATCCTAATGAAATATATAGCATTAATTTGTTTATCAAGACAATGTTAGAGTTAAGTGTAATTGCTATTAATTATATATGAAAGCATTTGTAAATCCGTTCTAAATATTTTATTTGTTTTAATATTATTGTATCCGTTTATATACATATTATTATGTATTGAATATGAAATCTGAGAGAACCGCTTGTTTGTGCAATATCCTTATCTATACTACAATTCTTTAGTCATCTTAATACTGAAATTTCTTTCTGCCTTTTGCGTCTCTCTTTCTTAGAAAAAAAAAGCAGAGGTAAGAAATAGCTCAATGAAAATAACTTCGTCTGTTTTTTCAACCAAAATGTTCCACACGGCATACGTAAAGCTGCGTTGCTGTTATTCTAGCGACGCTAAACACCAATATGTCCCGTGAACCATCGACAAAATAACAAAAATAATCACTTAACAAAAAAATCCTAAAACGTGATTTTTCTCCATGTTGAAGCATGTTCGAGTAACAAACCTGCCTTGTATTGTATCCATTGAACACGTCTAACTAAATGTAATTAAACGTACTTCAAATCCATGTTGAGTTGGAACACAGGAATTTCTGAAACTGATTTTTTCAAAGGTATTACATTTCACAATTATAGAAAATTAATTGTAAATTTGTATTGCGATATGTCACGAATCTACTACAAAACTTGCATGATTCTTTAACATAGCATTCCTGTTATTTACTGCAAAGATTTGCAATTATTTTGCCACGATTAAATTGAAAGAAAATATACTACCATATTACATTATATTTACATTTCTTAAAAAAAACGAGTTTGTGCATACTTTAGTCGCCTGTGTAGATAAATACGTGGTTCATTTAGGGATTCTTCAACTAACTCCACACACACACACACACACACACACACACACACACACACACACACACACACACACACACACACACACACACACACACACACACACACGAGAGAGAGCACCGAATTAAAATCGAACACTGCGCGTGACCACAAGATAAATGCATCACCAAAATCTACAAATCCAATGTGATAACATATGTGACTGACTACCCTTCTTCTAAAATATAAACATGCTGTTTATTCATTTAGAACACAAGTGGCAATGTGTTCAGAATAGCCTGAATTGTTTGATAAGTTGATAACTTGAAATTCATCAAAAAAGTGTTCCTCCAAGTGTCCAGCTTTATTTTAGGCTACATTATATTTTACTGACATTAGGTAATTCAGGATGATGACAATGATAATTATCATCATTCTAATCATTGTTACATAATAATAATAAAAATAAAATAATAATAATAATAATAATAATAATAATAATAATAATAATAATAATAATAATAATAATAATAAATCGTTGCTGTTGTATTGCAGTAGGTTTAGTTGCTGAATACATTTATGTTTAGTTGTATCCCACCTCTTAGTAAAGCAACCTGCAACATATTCCCAGAGCAGAAACAAAGTCCCAGATGAAAACACAGATTTTTTTAAGAAAAACGACCGGGTCTTGTGTGTTTTGCTGTCCTCTTTTGAGAAAACGATTATTTGAAAGTCGCGCCAAATCTCCTGCGGCTGTATTTGGCTTCTCCACTTCAGCAAGGCGTTTGGGGGAGAAAATAAAAAAGGGAAACACAACGCGCTCTGATTTCTCATCGCCGAAATATGCATTCAGGCTTCTTACAGAACAAGCCCGAACCACATGTACCAAACGCGTGATAGAATGACATTCATGCTCGTTTTCTCAGTAACAGCCTAATAAGCCATTTACTTGCCTTTCCGAGTTAAACAAACAAACAAACAAACAAAACAGGGGACTTGCGCTTTAGCGCGCGGAATCAACCCTCCCCCTTCTTTTGGGGAATTAGTTTCCTCTGCAGCAGAAGCTTCCTCCTGATATATTTCCACCACGACACACCCAGAAGTCTCAGAGTCCATGTTGCCTCTTCCTTCTCTCGATGCCAGTCCACGCTCGTCCATTTGCTGAGGAGTTTAGTGAAGACCGTAGCGCTCCGCTGAGTCGCCATTCTCCTCCGGATTAAAGCGAGTTAGCTTTTAGAGCGAGCTCTGCGCTCTGAACGGAACCGTGCAGGGAACCCCCTCCTCCCCCTCCCTTTTCATCTTCCCCTCCTCCACCCTGCGCGCTCCCGACCCCGCCGTGCTGCAGAGGGGGAGGGGGAAACCCGTCAGACCGGCAGGAGGGAGCCCCGGGCCGACTGAACAAAAATCGGTACGAGGAATTACAACCGGTAATTGCGCAGATTTAAGGGGGAACCTGCATATTTACAAAACGCAGCCTATGTGGCTTTTGTAGCTGCATCACCAAAACACCGCTGGCGTATAATGGGATTCTTCTTTTTTTTTTTACCTCCTCATTCTTCTTCTTCTTCTTCTTCTTCTTCTTCTTCTTCTTCTTCTTCTTCTTCTTCTCCTTGTTCTCCTTCTTAAAATGCTTTACCAGTACTTTGAAGTCAGGTGTGATTTTAATAGTCATTTCTCCATTTAGGGACAGAATATCGCATGATCAGTGTACTAGTGCAACACATCACTCAGTATCAAAGTACACACGACAATAGTCTTAACGCATAGGACCGTTCACACTAAGTAAACCAAAAAAAACAGCAAATGGAAAAAACCAGTTCAAAACTGATGGCTGCTTACTGCGATTTTAAATAAAGTAATACGAAGAAATGTACGAAAGTCTAGCAGCAAGATCAGCAATAAACCAGTCTCTCATTATGTGCTATATTATTTATGCCGTAGTTTATATGAAATGTGGATAATTATAAATAAATAAAATCGAAGCTTTAATGAATTGTGAATTTAAAGATTTGCTTTATTTATACTGGGTCTTTAATCTATATGCCAATGAGTGAAATAGCAGAATCCATTACTCTGGTGGTCTCTGGCAGGTTCAGATCACACCTATGTAAACGCACCCAGGAGGACAACAGCTTTATTTGCAAGAGAACTAGTTTACCCCTCCTGCTCACCCTCAACCCAATGATGGATGGTCGATCTCCCTTTGTCTCGATGCAAATAGGCTTTAACTCGGAATTGAAGGCTAACTCCGCAGAGGGGTGATTACTCGACGCCCGAGTTTAGCTGCTTTTCTTCAAACCCGTCTGTCACCAACTACACGACCAATGATAATGTGAGGCGCATTTGGCGCAACCACACTATGTGTAAATTACTTTCACACTCCAGAGACGTAGAACCTAATCACAAGTGAGTTCACTGCAAACTGCTTACCAATTTACAACTTTTTATAACCATTTTAGTAAAACGATTTAAGTATATATTTAAACTTTCTTTCTTAAAACGTTAGAATTTATAAACGTTTAACATTTTATTATTTTATTATATCATTTATTACAGTATTATTTAGAATTGGAATCATTTTAAGGTTATCATTTATCACAAGCAAGAACTTGAATTGTTCATGTCATTAAAAATGATTGTGTTGAACTGTGGTAATTATACTCCTTTTCTTTTGCATTCACATTTAAACTATTATGAATTAAGATATTTTTAAGTGTAATTGTCAGAACCTTGCAGCACCTTTATAAGAAACAATAAGGAAAAAAATGACAAAGGTTTGGACCCAAGCAGGTTTTGGGCAAGTAGCCTTTGTAAACTAAGTCGCACTCATTTCAACGCTATTTTTCTCCTGTCTGATGTTCTTCTTTTAGCAGTGGGGACTAATATTGGCCATTGTGTGACCTTTTGACCTGTATATATGGAGAATAAATATTTTGAAAGGGAACTGAGGAGTAGAATGAAGAATGAAATCATCGATTTGGGCTTGCCACCATTATGTGAATTTTTGGTGAGAAATGAGAATGGAGAAAGAGAAAATTGTGTCTGCATTTGTTCCTGTGTGTGCCTGCACATGCTTGTGTACTGATGTCCTCAGGCCTCTTGCAAAACTCCTACATTATGACCATGGGTACTAAAATTTTATCTCCAGTTCACATTGTCAGGTTATGGAGTAGTTTGGTGTGTGTGTGTGTGTGTGTGTGTGTGTGTGTGTGTGTGTGTGTGTGTGTGTGTGTGTGTGTGTGTGTGTGTGTGTGTTTGTGTGTGTGTGTGTTTGTGTGTGTAAGATAGCGCTATTACATTTTGCCTGGCCAGTGTTTGCTCTTGTAACCAGTAAAACTCAATGTCTGGGCACCTTATAAGCCTTGCCTATGAAATATCACTCATGGGCTTCCTGTTCAGCTCTAAAACAGCCATCAGGATTTGGAATTAATCTAAAGGAGAGGCCACCTGTTGCAGAGAGCAGTAAGGCACAATGAAAGCCATTTCACCACCCACTAGGATGTATTTAATGACTTATCATGTAATGTAACCTATGCTGTCACATAAAGCATTCTTTGGAAAGAATAGTAATTTTATGGTTAAATATTAAAATGCTGATAAATAAAATGTCAATTGTATCTAAAATAATACTCCATAGTTTGAATATATATTTTGGAACAGATATCCAAATAGCTTGTTGAACTCTTCTGGCAAAAAGTCATTTTAAAGTGCTCTCTCACACACACACAAACACACACACACACATACAAACACATACACACACATACATAGATATGTATATATGCCCACTTGCTGCCTTGCTCATGGAAAACATTCAGCAAGAAATATGATGCAGCCCAGAAAGAGAGAAGTCACTGATGTCTTGGCAGATCCAGCACTTGACTGAGATGCTCCCTGAGCCTTTAGCTGAGTTCTGATGCCCTGATAAACTTTTCTTTTTTTTTTCTTCCCCAAACAATAGCAGCTACTGCTCACATTAGCTGCCTGCCCTACCATGTGATGGCACTGCAGATGTAAGAAGGCAGTTTTTTGCAGTTGGGGCAAAAAGCAAGTGCGTCAGAATCGGCCGGGTGGTCACAATACAGACCTTGTCTCTTGCTCCCAGCTGCTGTATTTAACAGCTGCAATAAAAAGGCTTTATTTGAAAAATCTGGAAAAAATTGTAGCGAATGCCACTGAGCTTTTAAGAGATGTCTCTGTTTGCTTTCTTCTCTGTATTTAGCATCTAATGCTTCATACATATGTATGCAAGTTCTGCTCCTTAGAATGAAGAACAGATGTAATTCAGACATGTTCATTTCCGCTGACCCTTTGCTCCCTTTGATATGTCATAGCTTTTGAATTATGGTGACTAGGGACATTTCCCTCCTTGATCCAAAGACACCTAAAATACAGGGAAAAGCATTTATGATGATTATAGCCTCCTGTGATTTTGCCTCTTAGCTTCAGTAGTAACATACAAAAGTATTTGTGAAAGCAACTCTTTGTTTGTTTGCTTTAAAGAAAATTTTAATTCTTACACAAGAAATTGCAGGTCACTATATTTTATTCTCTTGGTGCACATAACATGACAGGTTTTTGCATTTCTCAGCACATTGGAACATGGAGAGGAGTGTAGCTTTCCCAGAGGTACTCTGTATGCATAGTCCTGTCTCAATCCAGAGCTCATTCCTATGACCAGGGCAGGTCTATAGTGTAGGTTTGTACCTTTTAATGTATAACTATTGCTTTTCCGGCCACCAGGCCACCTTTAAGAAGTTTTCAATTTATTTGAGTGAACATGGCTCCAGATTGAAAGCAGTGGTTCAAATCTTTCAATTTAATGTTTGAAATATTATTAATCTTAAATTTTACATTCCAATCTTTGCAATAAAATCACTACCCTGACCTGGACCATTCATATACGATATCATTTATTGCATTGGTTTGAGGACTCGGGGCCTGTTAATTGGTATGTATGTTTAATTTGTTTTTTGATTAACATTATTGTAAAAAAAAATGCATATATATACATAAAAATGCGACCTTCGCAATTCTAAAAAACTTTACTTAGTTAAGACATTGGTGTTAATTATACTATGGTACGTGTATTGTAACCACTTTCATTGGAAAACAAATATGGGATTAACAAAAACACACGATCAAGATGAATATTTCTTCCTTAGTGTTTGCTTTATCTTCTGCCATTACAAGCTTAGGACAAATGTAGAACTAAAAGGTCAAAATAAACCAGTAAATTGGAAACGGAGCTCATCTTGTGTTTTGAGAGAACAGGAAGGGGTTAAAATGTGACGTCATAGTCCGTGAGTCGGTGACATTAGAGGAGTGGGCGGGACTAACATTAGCTCCTGGGGTTTATGGGGAAATGTGCCTCGTTTTCAGAGCAAAAAGCTTATTTGGATTTTAAAATATACGGTTTGTTTCTAACCTACTTTAAGAGATGGCTATTTGTTTTATTTACAGAAGTGTCTTGTAATGGATGCATTTTGCTCCAAGGTAATTCTGTAATTCGATAAGTAAAATTCAGTCGAAACGAACGTGTGTTTGTGTTGTTTTTGCAAACTAGTCTTAACAATTATGTCTGTGTTACTTTGTTTTTGAACACGATTGAAGCAAATGAACAAGAATATCGCGTTTATTTCTGTTTTTTAAAAGCGCTTCACGTGACAATCCAGCCGCTCGAGGTGAATTTCTACACGTGATTTTTGGTAGTCAGCTTGAGTAAGGTGAGGGTTCTAAAAGGAAGAAAAAGTCCCCCAATATGAAGAAACAGAAGAGAATCAATGCGTCTAAGATCTTACCGGGGAAATAGGGAAGGGGGTCGCTTTTTCCCAGTAGGACCTTAATAATAATAATAATAATAATAATAATAATAATAATAATAATAATAATAACAACAGTACAAGGTGTGACAGAGTGGATGTATGTTATGTATTTGAAATGAAAGAAAATGCATGTCGGGAATATGTGAAATTGAGGTAATCTCTTAATCAATTTTCAGATTTCAGTCACTGAGCTGCATTGTGGGAGAAGGAGGACGCGTCATGCAGCAATAAATGTGTGATTATAGACGCTTGCAGAAGCAGCAGCTCTATTCGGGCGGATTTGCTCCGTGCACTAAACTGATCTGCGTTGTTGCAGGAGCTACAGACAAAACCCAGACCATCTTTTAGCTGGCAATTAGAAGAGACTGACCACGCAATGTTTTTTTTCTCGTCCTACTCGAATGGTAATTTAAAAGGCAAGATCGTAAACTTAGAAACTTCTTTCCTAAACACTTAGGATTTTCGACTTTGAAGGTGGTGCACTAAACACGATTCACCAAAGAGGGGAAACTTCAGAAGTCTTTTCGTTATCAAAGGCCTGAATGTACGGAACTGGCTTGTTTTCTTCTTCTTTTTTTGCCCCACTCTGCGTAAATCAATAGCCGGTCCCCGTTCAGAATAGATTTGTTGTCCGGACTGGCGTTTTTATAGGTAGGTGTTTTCTACTCCTCAGATTTTGATTTATCGCCCTCGCCTAGGATTAGCCTGTGAAATAGGTATTTCAGAGAAGAGTGTTATGTCCTTGCGCTTTTATTTTATGTATACGATTGTGATGAACACTATTTCTTATCCTAGTGCTTGGAAACAAATACTAATATTGTTTTTAGTTCAATTCTGTTTAGATAAATGTATAGAACAGGTCATTTACGGGTAGCCTTTTAATTTAATTTATCCTTTAATTTACAGGTATTGTGTATTTACTCCTAATGTTTTGAGTATGGCTTGGAAAGCATAAAGTTCGTATGTTTGATTATTTCGCAGGATGGTCTTTTTTTCTATTCAAAGATTATTCTCATGTAAATGATTTTGTTGGTATATGTGATTTCCCCACATGCCTTTCTTTAAAATTCTTTTTTCCATGCTTAGAAGTGACCAGTACGTTCAATGTAAGCAGTAATGTGCGTAAACCTTGGAGACAAACCGGCCTTATTCTGCATTTTGGTTGAAGTTTGCTTAACTTTTGTATAAATGTGGGTGTGAAATCTTTGTGAAATGACCAGTAACTCATAAAGAAGCGAGCACGTAAACTTTGGTTGGCTAATGCTAATTTGTTTTTGCTATCTTAAACATTTTGGAAGTTTTCAGGACAAGTTAGTTCGGTTCACAAGGTGCACTGTAGCTGTGGCACGTAATGGGTTTCAAGATGGGTTGAAAAATAAAAACAGTGACCTACAACCTTACGAATTCGTTCACATTTCTAATAGAAAGCTATGGTTAATCTCTCACAGACCAATGAGTTTTCATTTTAGGCCCCCCAATGCCTCCTGTAGCTGATTGACAACGGCATGCAAAACCGTTGAATGCGCTGCTGTTCAGTTTGTAGGAATTTCTATTATTAAAAAATGACGTTTTTTCAAGGCTTTACCACATATAATGCAAGACGCCATAATACATGGCAAAATGTTCATGGTTGCTTTTGGTATTTTGCATACACAGGCAGATGGAAAATAAAGCAGGAAAGGTTTCTCATGTTGTTGGTTTTTTTTTTTTTTTTTTTTTTTGAGATTTTGCGTTCATCTACAAAAAGTGTTGTATTATTTCGTGTATCATTTGAATCTATAGTATCACAACAGACCTAATCAAAATGCAAAACTACTAATCCGCTAGAAACGACGTAGTTAGGTCGTAAATGCATCCGTTATACATTGGATTCTTAGTGGAATTTACATGAAGGTTTAAAACTTTTACACCTTTCTTGAATCTTAAACTGAGCAGGCGATGGCAATGAATGCTTGTTTTAAACCATGTGGCCTGGAGCCTAATAAATCGCTCTGTGGAAGGAAAAATACAAGGACCTCAGGACAAAGTCGTGTCTCGGCTCGACTTGTCTCTTTAAACAAAAGTCCACCCATATCATACATACTTTTTTAGCAAATATGTATTCAAAAAAAAAAAAAAATCTTGATAAATGGGTCTAGATGACTCTCCAAACTACCTATTTGACTTGTTTGTCACACCAGGTTTATTGGATGATTTCTTTATAACGCGACAGTAATGAAAAAAGATAATGAAGGTCTTCTTTAATCAATTCAACAGACTCATATGTCCAGTGTATTCTGTTACACTTCTTTACCCCCGTTTAGTTTGACTTTTAGCTTTTTCAATAAAACAGGTCGTAATGAGGGAGGTTTGTGTCATTTATGGGAGTGAGCCCATACTTGCCTTAATTGGACACAGATGGGTTTTCCTATTGATAACCCTGCAGTGGTACCGGACTAAACACGGCGGAAACGCCATTCCCTCGAAATTATAGACGGCGATTGGACTGATTGGACTTAGTGCCCTCCCTTGTGGGCTCGTATGTTTATTCAGTTAAGTCAAGTGGTGTAATATGGCAGCGCCACACATCCTAGGATTCTACTTTGTATTTAGAAAATTTAACACTTTAATGCATGTTCTTCTTTCTGTTACACAGTGACTGCATCATCGTATGTAGTGACTGCAGACTGCGATCTTCCGATTAGACAGCTATGGCAAAGACTGTAGTAGGGCGCAAAGTAGTGCGCAGTAAGAGCACCAAATAAAAGTGCATCCTATGTTGTATGTATCCGTTTTGGCCTAAGACACGTTTGTGAAAGTAGGTGGCGGCTGAAATAAATATGTACACCCTGACAGTGCTGTCACCGATGGGATGAAAGGTGCGACAATTGTAAGGGATCCACGGCACAGCTTTGCTTTATTTTGTTTATTGTATTTAGGGGGGTGGGGTGGAGAGGGGGCAATGACTCTAACCCCGAACTGTCTCATCGCTGGAAAATGTTGTGATAATCACCTAATATGCCAAGTTTCTTTTGCTCTGACCACACGATCACTAATGTGGACTTACATATAGCACTGGTCTGGAGTGCTTTGCACGGATGAATAGCATGGGGTTAAAACAAGTGGTAAGAGCAATAAAAATAACCCGGTGAGTACGTTGCCTGTGTAAGTTAGGGAGGGGTCACGAGGTTATAAAATTGCTTAACTTTGTCTTATTTAAGCACATTTTCTCCTTTTATTTTACAGGGTTGAAAGTGGTATGTGTCAGAAATTTAAAAGTGAATAATTTTTTAATCATTTTGATGATTTCTAAGAGATGCAACGCTATATATAAAGTCTGCATGTATTGTAGCCTAAATTAAAATGTAATAATAATAATAATAATAATAATAATAATAATAATAATAATAATAATAATAATAATAATAGATGGTTTAGACTACTTTTTTGTAGAATCTACGTTCAGAAGTGTTAGATCAATAAAAAAAATTGTAATGAAATAAAAACGCTTATTGTAATGCTATTTACTTGAATTCATCAAACCTCTGGCTCAAATCAAACTTTCTCATAGACATGTATTCGCATGCAAGTAGCATCAGATCAGACACGCAATTGGAGCGTCCTTTTTGAAATATTCTTTCCAAAGGCGAAGCGGGATGAACACGGCCTGTTTCAAACTGGTCTAAAACTGCGGCCTAAAACAATAACGGGGTCTTGCTGCAGCAGTCTTGGCCCGCGCTGGTGACAAACGGCCCGTTCCGGTAGTTTGAATGTGGCCGGGAGATGGAGGGAAAGTGTCAATCAGAGACGCTCCACCGATCGTGCACAATGCTCTTCGTGGGACTGGTCTGTTTCAAGAGCAATCAGTCACTCCGCATTAATTATCCCCGCGTCCCACAGCAGGGTAGCTCGCACTGGCACGATGAGCTCTCTCTCTCTCTCTCTCTCTCTCTCTCTCTCTCTCTCTCTCTCTCTCTCTCTCTCTCTCTCTCTGTGTGTGTGTGTGTGTGTGTGTGTGTGTGTGTGTGTGTGTGTGTGTGTGTGTGTGTTACATGGTATCGCAGGCCTGTGCTATGCTATAGTACACCACTAAACAGAAACCCCACACCCACCTTTCAACGAAAGAAACCAATAAAATGTAGTAAAAGAGCCTTCCCATATAGATGTATGTTTAAAGAGGGGCATCTCCATAAGTTGTACAACAGATTTTTATTGTTCCATTACCATTACATGTTTAAAATGCATTTTCAGGTTTTTCTTTAAACATTTAAGTCACGATCATAAATTCAGTGGATCTTGTCACTGGTATAAACTCTTCCACGTATGTTGCATATGCAGAAGTTTCTCAAGATTTAGTTACATATCCACTTTTTGTTTTGTTTAATCACCGTGGGGGTTTTAGTACACATTTGTTGCCACGTAGGTGTAACGTTCAACACTGGACATGGTTTACAATCATTAGTTAACTACATACACCTTCATTGCCATGGGTCCACAGGTTTGAAGATTTCATTACTTGTAGCGAACGGTGGAAACAGCAAAGAGCTCATATCTGCATTTATTAATCAGTGATCAGCGTTTACTATCATGCAGTCACTAATTTTGGGAATTCAGTATTTTGCAGGAGATTATTAACATTTGCTTATTGCTACCAGAATAAGAGAGAGAATATATATATATATATATATATATATATATATATATATATATATATATATATATATATATATAATGTCTGTTGATTCTTTATCTGATCATCCTTGTAAAACAACTCTTATTGTAAAAATGTAGTTATGTATTAGTACGTTTGCATACATCCTGTAGGATTATCATTTGCCATGTACATTTAGTAGAACTTCTTCTGTATATGCCAATAATAATAATAATAATAATAATAATAATAATAATAATAAGAAGAAGAAGAAGAAGAAGAAGAGGAAGAAGAAGAAGCTGATCATTTGTTTTTCAGACCTTTAGTTCTGCTACGATTCGAGCAAACCTCCTCCCAAAAACTCTATAAAACACCAAATACACCGCTTACGGTGTGGAAATGTCATTCTTTTAAAACAGTTATAGTAAGATTGTACAATTTAACAAAAAATGATAAGAAAGTCAGCAGAAAACAGCGCAAACTTGTTTGTTTTCAGCTCACAGCTCTTTCTGTTCACTGCTTTAGCGAACGCGTGTATTCCCGATATTATCCTTTCGGTTCAGTATTTCCACGTAGTCTGCTCGTTTTATTATGTTATTACTATATTAATCCGCGCATCTAGACACTATATTTAATATAACGTGTAATTTCCTCCTTTTTAAACTATTCTCTTTGATTAAGTCACTCTTGACTCTCCTTTAGCTTTGGGGCCAGCTAGGTTCGCCTAGGGGAGGCCTTGAAACCGCCCCTTCTTATCTCCTTTCATCATGCAGCTTTGGGCCGCCTTGAAACCGCAAGGCCAGTAATTGCTTTTTTCAGGCAGCCCAGTGCGGACTGGCCAGCAGCCAATCAGAGCCTTGTTTACACTCTATGATTGACACCGTTCTGGCAACATGCCAGCCAATCAAATACGTTTCAGGTTGAAGCCCGAAATTTTTAACCCTTGTTATGCTTAAAACCAAGAGATTATGGTATGTACAAAGAACCTCCAGACAGCTGACATATTTTTTTTAGGTCATTCAAAGTTTTTTTCCCATGTACGTTTGTGATCAGAACTAATTTTAAACCAAACCGGAAAATATGTATCCGGTACAATAAAGCATGGATATTTTGTGGGTGCCTTTAATTCATTTTTAACAAGTTACATTTTTTTTACTACTTTATAAGAAGGTTAAAAAATCCATTAGAAAATGCATCTCTTTAAATTACTTGTCGAAATATGTATATATATATTTTTTGTTGTTGTTCGAAGACGTACATGTGGTCGCGACTGCGTTCGACTTACTGGGAAAGTTGAATATAGCGCGCAACGTTTTGTTTGGTTGCCCGATAACTTACACGCCATTGGCTCAGAGAAGCAGCCAATCAGAGCCCATGTTTATCCCGCGGCGTTCTGCACGAGCTTATGGACTTGTCGATATTAAACCAATGGGTGAGTCTCTCCCCACTGGCTCCGCCCTCCTGTCTCATTGAGTGGCATGAGCGGATTCAGCAAAGAGCCTGATCCTGCATGTACGCGAGATCGCTTCAGTGGAAGCTCTATAGTGCGGTGTGTCTCCGAACTCTAACAGCACACAATGCAGTTACCAGGCTAGGATGTAACCATTTCCACATGTCGTTTTTTATTCTGCATCTGCTGTCTTTTGCCTATTTTTTATATATGTTTTTAACCATTTATTGTTATGCAAGGAATAACTTACCAGTAAGTAATTCATTTATATTGTATACAGTATATGTGCGTGATAATAAACATTTGTTTCTCGCAGAACATCTGGTGTTATGCAGAATTAGCCAGGCTGTAATACTGACGCACTGATGGGTGATTGAGAAATGTGTACAAGCTATTAATTTACTGCTCTAAGTGGGATCAATAATAATAATAATAATAATAATAATAATAATAATAATAATAATAATAATAATAATAATAATAACAGCAACAACTGGAACGTGTGGATTCTTATTAACGCATGATGCCAATTCTGTTTGCACACTCCAACGAGTTTGATTTACAATATCGAAGGGAACTCCGCTCTTTAATAATAAATTACTGCAAACCGACTGAATTTTAAACCGGACTGATATTTTCTTTTTAGTGCATTTGCAGAATTTCATTTAAAGTATTTAATGTATACATCCATATCCTTTTAAACGCATGTACTGTAAGATGCCAAGTGCAAAAATTAACTTATAGATATTTTTGTATCTTGTGGTTGTTGTAGAATCGCAGCATGCAAACTTAAGTGTTCTATCGAATATTCATTTCCCTGATATCTATTTTATGTGAAAATATTAAAAAATACCACCAACTCAGATATTGCCAGTGTGTTGATTAAGATCTCGACACATTGCTCGTGTCTTACTGTACAGCTACATTGTTTTAAATCAGATTTCAACAGACGTCCAAAAAAGGGGCAAAAGCCCCAAAAAATCAATCTCCTCCAAAACCATACAGTGCCATTGCTGTGTAGTTTAATAAAAATGCAATGTTAAGCCTTAAAACCCGTCATTACAGTGACACCACAAAAATGAATTAGTATGCATTGTCATAGAGAAAGACTGAAGTCCTCTGCTTCACATTACACATATACAGAATTTCACTGGCAGTGCAAGCTTAAAATGCTGCTTTCTATTCTAGACTCGCTTTTATAAGCTTTCATTAGGGTATGTCGGTCCTGTACATTTCGTTCTTCACTGGGTATAAAATTGGAAACCGCTGAACTTATCATTGATGTGGACGCGTGTATTTGTGATGTTTCTAGTCACTCGCCATCGAGGTGCAGTTTATAGGACAACTGCAATAATAAGTGAGATAACTACTAACTACTAGACGTGTGCGTCACTTGCCTTTTCGCCTACGTTTTGAATGCGTGCATACATTTTTTTTTTCATTTTAATTTAGAATGATGATGTGTGATATGCGATCAATCACATGTTCTCTGATGCTTTTATCTGGAGTGTTGTTATTAAAGGAAGTTCGCCACCGAATTCATTATACCAGAGTGCTTGAGATATTTATTTATTTATTTATTTGTTTGTTTGTTTGTTTGTTTGTTTGTTTGTATGTATGTATGTATGTATGTATGTATGTATTTTTTAAATGCCATGTATTCACATACTTAAGGACACACACCATGAGAATTGAAAGATCTATACTTTTTGGAGAGATGCTAGCCACGCTGGAAATTAAACTCGATTGTATTTCTTATTCTTGATTGTATTTACGATCATTCAGAATCTATTGTTGATGTGCTATCTTGTAATTTCCATGTTAATACAAGAGATTTGAGTGAAGTCTGGGATTTGGGGCCAAAGGTGATGATGGTGAGGCCTAATTGTTTGGCCCAGATATAGAAGACAGAATGAGAAACGCTCAAATTCGAATTTACACAACCAGGAGCAGAAATGTAATCTATTAAAATGTAAAAAAAAAAAAAAGAAAAAAAAAAAAAGATATTTTACAATAACAAGGTTTCACTAATTGTGCGTCATTTAGATTTGTTGAAAATTGAAACAATGCAGAGTAAACAGACTTAAATCTTAGTTATTTGAAAACAATTGTTATACTTTAAATATTAAAATAAAAATATTTTAATATGTAATAATAATAATATTAATAATAATAATAATAATAATAATAATAATAATAATAATAATAATAATAATAATAAATACGCCCCGTAGCCAGTATATTATATTGCAAAATTTCTTCTAATCCGCTTTATGTTTGTGTGTACAAACTTTTCTGGCTAAATTTGTGCTGGTTTCTACCTGCTTTAGCTCTGCAAAAAAGATTTGTTTTTTTAAATAAACTAGTCTGTTTAAGCCTGTATCTACAAGCACTTGCATTTATAGCTAGACTGGTATACAGTAATATAGTTAAAAAACTAGACTGCATTTGTCTTACGCTGTTCGGGAACAATAACACTGCGCGTGTTGTAATTCAGACCCGTGCCCCATTTTTATTCTTATTCGTACTGAGAATTGCGTTTTTTTTTATCTTTGTTGTTTTTGTTTTCAGAAAATATGACTGGGACATAGGCTGCTTTTGGGCGTCAAATCCAACACGGTGCTGAATGCAAGGCCTAAACGAAACTCCTAACGGGATTATAGCGTCGGTTTGGCTTGCGCCCTTTGGATTTCGGATTTATCTGCTGTTTTGGAATGGAAGGCCGGGAGTTCGGCCCTCCTCCGCCGCTGCTCACAGAGCGAGGCCCGTTGGCTCACCGCGCCACCTCTCGGATCACTGCAGCCGGCCACGCGGCCGTGCAGCACCCCGCTGCCTTCCAACCCGGGAAATACTATCCCTCACACATACCCATACCTCCACAATCAGGTACGTGTTTCGCTGCCTTCCTTCCTGACCTGTTGAGCGTTTATACACATTCTTGGTTTTATTGTACGTCGAATGTTTCGTGCAGTCGGCACAGTCACCGCACCTGTGAGCAAGCAGTAGGCTATTGCGGCACATACGTGTTATTTATTGGAAAGGGAAATTACTTGGTCAGCATATGCTTAGACTACCGTCCTCTTGGAAATTAGGTTACTGTGCACGGCTAAGAACTTTATGTACCAGTTCTAGACGGTACTGTAACATTTTATTGAACTAATTAGTGTCTGACATTAGCTGTATGAAGTGCGGGAGTGTGTGTGTGTGTGTGTGTGTGTGTGTGTGTGTGTGTGTGTGTGTGTGTGTGTGTGTGTGTTTCTGGCAGAGCTTAAACTTTTAGAAAGTTAGACGTCACTGTAATATTCTAGTCTAGTATCTTATTTAAAAAAAAATGCTCTATATTTTTGAACGGCAATCGAATGTCATCTCGCTGTTCTGTACAGAATATGAGAGTTTAGTCTTAAAGGGAATTGTACTTTCTTTGTTTAAAGGAATGCTACTTTTTGTATCACACCCACGTCATCTAATAACGGCGTGTGTGTTGTATTTTACAGTGTCCAGGAGTAGGGTCAGCTCGCGCGCTTTTGTGTGTGTGTGTGTGTGTGTGTGTGTGTGTGTGTGTGTGTGTGTGTGTGTGTGTGTGTGTGTGTGTGTGTGTGCGTGCGTGCGTGCGTGCGTGTGTGATTTGTTAATAGAGGGTACTGTAATGCTAGAAAATCCGGTTTCTATATTGAGCGCTGATGTGACGGGGTGCGAATAGCTTGACAGTGCATGCATTAGATTTAACAAGTGGCTGTGCCGTATGACTCCGACTTCTTTGCGCACACGGCTGCATTGCATCTCGTTTTGCATTCTGATGGGGTATAAATTTGTCGCATGCATTCATATAAATTATGGCCACGAGTTAATTCACATCAAATATTAATCACGTGTAATGTCCAGACTTATGTTTTTGTTTTGAATAAGGAACGCCTTTGTGTTTGGGACGGACTACAAGCTTGCATTGTAAAACCATGTCACTTCTACTGAAGATATTACACACTAAAGCATTTTCAGATTGGAGTGAAGTTTACGCCGCTTCTCTCTTTAGTGAATATGCGGTACACTAAACGTGTAATTAATCCCAGAATCACGTTTATGGTCTTCTTAATTTATTTGATCAGTGTTCCTTTTTCATTTGTGTTTAGGTCTAATAAGTATACTTGTGTTAGAGACAATGCTAAACTCACATAGAGTTCCTTCTCTGCATATTATTGATGAACTGTTGTTCTTCGAAGATACGTGTTGAATGTTTTTTGTCGTACATGGTTATTTTAACATATAAACCAGAGCGAAAAAAGATGCAATTTCTACCTACTGTATTGTTAACACCTTAGTCTCATTTGTGTATAATTCAGAATATTATCTGATTTTAAAAATTCCACTTAATATTTGACATCAGGCGTGTTTTCTTACAGCTCTGGTCGTGAGCTTCCAGTTCAGCTGTTGTTTTTGTTGTTATTGTTAATGTTGTTTTAGTTGTTGTTTTAAGCCATCTGATCAAGTATCCAATTTAGTAAATTGTTTAGTAGGTGTGTGAGCGTAGGAAATGTTTCCCAGAGTGGACAATGAAAGTAGCCTGACCGGGTAAAGTTTTATCTTTGTTCCCTAGTGAGAGACGCACTTCTCCTCCTTGGACTTTGTGTTGATTGGTTTTTTATATTGCATTCTTTTGCGCTTGGTTTTCGTCTGTGTTCATTTTGCCGGACTAATTGCGTCCTGGTCACTCTAATGTGAATGTAAATACTTGACTCTAGTGATTATGCAAACATGGCTGTAATTGGTTTAAGATGTTGCGGAAGTGACTGTTGCAGCTACATTTCGGGTGATCCATGAGCTTGCCTAACAACCTAACAAAACACTTTGGTTTGGTAGACCTACATACATACACACGCACACACACACGCACACACACACACACACACACACACACACACACACACACACACACACGCATATATATATATATATATAGAGAGAGAGAGAGAGAGAGAGAGCGAGAGAGAGACAGACAGACAGACAGACAGACAGACAGACAGACAGAGAAGCGTACTGAACAAGACAAAAAGTGCGGTTTGTAAATTCATGACATGTTTTCCACCGCACTATTATCTGTCAATATTAGCTTTACGCACCTCCTTATTTTTAGAAGTTGACAACCCAGAGGCATAAAACTAGACTTAAATGGACCAGGCTGATTTTGTTCCACAGTTCTGCTTTTTAATATGTCGGTCATTGGCACGTCCCTAAGTCAGTAATTATTCAAGTAAACCTGTAATTTCCAATACAAATAATATTAATATCCATGTCATTTTGACCTCTCATACGTATTGTCCATGTTGAGAATTTTGCTTTGGAATACGCTTAATTTAATTTATTTGGAAATGCCACTCTTTAGAAAATGAACTCATGATTTCAGAGTGGATATCAAACCAGGTTTGAGTTTCTACACGTCAGGAGTAACAAAACGCATACGTACATGACGCAGCGCAGATTTCCAGCCGACAAACCTGAATCACCAATAGTAGGCTTTATGGTCTTTAACGCGTCTATAAGGCGTCTATAAGACATAAAACACATACTACACACAACACGCTTCTTACACATTACATCGTATACAGTATGCCTACCTATAGGTGTACTATTAAGCACAGTAAGTAATCAGGAGTTATATGTGCAGCAGCTCTTGCGCACTAGGCTTTTCCTAACCTCTTCTCTCAGGCTTCTCACACACTATTTCTGTTTGCCCCGCGCAAATAACTCCGTATAATTAACTCATCCAGAGTCGTAAAATAAAACGAACAGAACAAACTCCACGAAAGTAGGCCATCTC